>NC_057803.1:220939823-221020513 GCF_018294505.1 Triticum aestivum
CCGATCTGGATCGGGAGGAGTGGGGGGAGTGGGTGCGGTTAGGTTAGGGTTTTCGGGGAGGGAGTGGATAAGGGAGTGTGGACGCGGGGTGGGCCGGCCCATTCGGACGGCTGGGGGGCGCGTGGATGGCCAGCTGGGCCAAAAGGCCCAGCGGGGGTGGGGGGGGGGCTTTTTCCTTCTTCTTTTTTTTGTTAGTTTGTTTTCTCTTTTGTATTTCCTTCCTTTCTTTTATTTCCTTTTCTGTTTTAATCCATTTTAAAATACTTTGGCACTATATAAAAATGTGTTTATTACACCATAATTAAATATACGATTTATGGCACTGCCGGAACATTTTTGTTTTAATTTTTGAAAACTTTTGTTGTTTGCCATTTTTTTGAATTGATTTTTGAATCGGTTTGAACTAACGAAAGTTTAGCAACAGTAATCAAAGATGACATGGCATCATTAAGAGAGTTTTACTGTAGCCTAATTATTCGGACGTTATAGTACTTTTGCTAGTGCAATATGTCAATAGTGATAATATAATTGGATCATATAACCCTCCCTCAACGTGCGATGAAGAATCACTCCAAAGTTCCTATCTAGCGAAGAACATAAGAAGAAATTGTTTGTAGGGTACGAAACCACCTCAAAGCAATTCTTTCAGATCAATCTATCCTAGAGTTCGTACGATCGATCTAAACAAGAGTTCGTACTAAAATAACACCGTATGATACACATCAACCAACTCTAATGTCACCTAGATACTCCAATGTCACCGCGAGTACCCGTGAGTTGATTATATGATATGCATCAAATAATTTCAGATTCATATACTCAATCCAACACAAAGAACCTCAAAGAGTTCCCCAAGATTTCTACCAGAGAAACAAATATGAGAATGTGCATCAACCCCTATGCATAGATTACCTCAATGTCACCTCGGGAATCCGCGGGTTGCGTGCCAAAACACACATCAAGTGAATCAATATGATACCCCATTGAAACCATGGGTACACATAGCGAGACATACGTCAAGTGTTCTCAAATCCATAAAAGTATTCAATCCGATAAGAACGAAATCTCAAAGGGAAAAGTCAATTCATCACAACTAGATAGAGAGGGGGAAACACCATATGATCCAACTATATTAACAAAGCCCGTGATACATCAAGATCGTGCCATCTCAAGAACCCGATGGAGAGCGAGCGAGAGAGAGAGAGAGAGAGAGAGAGAGAGAGAGAGAGATTAAACACATAGCTACTGGTACAAACCCTTAGCCCCGAGGGAGGACTACTCCCTCCTCATCATGGTGGTCGGGAGGATTACGAAGATGGCCACCGGTGATGATTTCATCTTCGAAGGGTGCCGCAACAGGGTCTAGATTGGTTTTCCGTGGCTACAGAGGCTTGCGATGGTGGAACTTATGACCTAGCGACTCTCCTAGGGTTTTTGGAATATTTGGGAAATTATAGGGCTAAGAGGCAGTGCAGGAGGCCACCGAGGTGGGTTGTGCCCCCCTTGGGGCACCCCTCTGGTACTTCCCCGGCCCAAGTTCTGTCTTCTGGTCCATAAAAAATCTCCAAAAAGTTTCGCTGTGTTAGTACTCTGTTTGGTATTGAATTTATGTGATGTAAAAAAGCAAAAAAACAGCAACTGGCACTGGGCACTATGTCAATAGGTTAGTCCCAAAAAATGATATAAAGTTGCTATAAAATGACTGTAAAACATCCAAGAATGATAATATAACTGCATGAATACTTCATAAATTATAGATACATTGGAGACATATCGGCATCCCCAAGCTTAATTCCTACTCGTTCTCGAGTAGGTAAATGATAAAAGAAATAATTTATGAAGTGTGAATGCTAGCAAAGTGCATCAATTTGATCAATGATAATTTCAATCACTTTTCCTAGCATCATAACAACAACTCTTTCTCATAAAACTCATCATGATAAAGTAGCAACCAATTTACACATTAAGGTTCAAACAATGAATCTCTTGAAATTCAACAACCTATATTCTTAGTCACCAAACAATTGCAATTCAACTTATTCAACAGAGTCTAAGTAAGAGCTCCATATACTCAATCATCAAATAGGCTTCCATGATTGCTATTACTCAATGCATATTCATAGAACAAATGGCATCCATCGAACATAGAGAAAGATAGGGGCTTAATATTTTGCCTCCCAAGTCATTTATCATAGAGATAATTGTCAACAATAATAATTCATGATCAAATATATTTGACTGGTCATATGTGCCTAGATCTTTCCCCACCACATGATGCTTGCGAACTAGAGAATAGTTGAGGTTGAAATGAGAATTCATAATATTGACTCTTTGCATAAAAGTAAATACTGAAAAGTAAAAGATAGGCCCTTCGCAGAGGGAAGCAGAGGTTGTCATGCGCTTTTTATTTGGATACCCAAGATCTTAATGCAAAGGAACAACATGTTATATTGCCCCTTATGATAGCAACCTTTATTATACAGTCTGTCACTTTTATTACTTTGCCATCACAAATTCGTACAATGCTCAATTTTCCCTTAAAATAAAAGATCAAACATATTTAGGAGCAATTTTTATTGCTTTATGCATCGATGACAACTTATTTGAAGGATCTTATTCATTCTATAGGTAGGTATGGTGGACACCCATGGCAAGAAACTGTGTTTAAGAGTTTTTGGATGCACAAGTAGTATCTCTACTTAGTACGAATTTTTGGCTAGCAAAAGATCCTAAGCAAACACCACATGTTGGAGGATCGATGACAATATAACTTCTATGCAAATATACACAACCATAACTCATTACGTTGTCTTCTGATACGTCTCCAATATATCTATAATTTTTGATTGTTCCATGCTATTATATTATTTGTTTTGGATATTTAATGGGCTTTAATATGATCTTTTATATTATTTTGGGGACTAACCTATTAACCGGAGGCCCAGTGCCAGTTTCTGTTTTTTTTTGCCTATTTCAGTGTTTCGCAGAAAAGGAATACCAAATGGAATCCAAACGGAATGAAACCTTCATGATGATCTTTCTTGGACCGAAAACAAACCAGGAGACTTGGAGTGAAAGTTTGGAACTCCGTGAGGCGGCCACGAGGCAGGAAGGCATGCCCAGGGGGGTAGGCACGCCCCCCCACCCTTGTGGGCCCCATGGAGCTCCACCGGCGTACTTCTTTCATCTATATATACTCTTATACCTTAGAAACACCAAGGGGAGCCACAAAACCACTTTTCCACTGCCACAACCTTCTGTACCCGTGAGATCCCATCTTGGGGCCTTTTCCAGCTATCTACCGGAGGGGGAATCAATCATGGAGGGCTTCTACATCAACACCATAGCCTCTTCGATGAAGCGTGAGTACTTTACCATAGACCTTCGGGTTCATAGTTATTAGCTAGATGACTTCTTCTCTCTCTTTGATCTTTAATACGAACTTCTCCTCGATGTTCTTGGAGATCTATTCGATGTATTACTCTTTTGCGGTGTGTTTACCAAGATCCTATGAATTGTGGGTTTATGAACTTTATTATCTATGAATATTATTTGGTTCTTCTCTGAATTCTTATATGCATGATTTGATATCTTTGCAAGTCTCTTAGAATTATTGATTTAGTTTGGCCTACTAGATTGATCTTTCTTGCAAAGCGAGAAGTGCTTAGCTTTGGGTTCAATCTTGCGGTGTCCTTTGCCAGTGACAGTAGGGGCAGCAAGGCACGTATTGTATTGTTTCCATCGAGGATAAAAAGATGGGGTTTGTGTCATATTGCTTGAGTTTATCCCTCTACATCATGTCATCTTGCTTAATGTGTCACTCTATTCTTATGAACTTAATACTCTAGATGCATGCTGGATAGCGATTGATGTGTGGAGTAATAGTAGTAGATGCAGAATCGTTTCGATCTACTTGACACTGACGTGATGCCTATATTCATGATCATTGCCTTAAATATCTTCATAACTATGCACTTTTCTATCAATTGCTCAGCAGTAATTTGTTCACCCATCGTAATACAAGCTATCATGAGAGAAGCCACTAGTGAAACCCGGGTCTCTTTCTTATTATATTGCATCTCTTTTATTATCGCATCTTTTTTACTATTTTGCAATCTTTACTTTCCAATCTATACAACAAAATACCAAAAATATGTATCTTACTATCTCTATCAGATCTCACTTTTGCAAGTCACCGTGAAGG
The DNA here is from genome assembly GCF_018294505.1 of Triticum aestivum. Classification (NCBI taxonomy): domain Eukaryota; kingdom Viridiplantae; phylum Streptophyta; class Magnoliopsida; order Poales; family Poaceae; genus Triticum; species Triticum aestivum. The sequence goes on from NC_057803.1 coordinate 220,944,028, forward strand.
GATTGACAACCCCTTTTATCACGTTGGTTGCGAGGTTCTTGATTGTTTGTGCAGGTACTAGGTGACTTGTGTGTTGTCTCCTACTGGATTGATACCTTGGTTCTCATAAACAGAGGGAAATACTTACGCTACTTTGCTGCATCACCCTTTCCTTTTCAAGGGAAAACCAACGCATGCTCAATAGGTAGCAAGAAGGATTTCTGGCGCCGTTGCTAGGGAGATCTACGCCAAGTCAAGACATACCAAGTACCCATCATAAACTCTTCTCCCTCGCATTACATTATTTGCCATTCGCCTCTCGTTTATCTCTCCCCCACTTCTAAAATTATTTTCGAAAACCTTTGCCTTTTCTTTGCCCTTGTTCCGTTTGTCCTTCTGTTTGCTCGTATTACCATGTGCCTTCTATTTGCTTGCATCCTCGCTTGCTAAAAATCTATTGATATGGATCCTCATCCACTTGCTAATCTTTTTAAAAGATCCAATTATGATGAACCAATTGCTAGTTAGTTGAGTGAACTAGATTATCTTTATGAGGTTTTACTTGAAATTCGTGAATCTGAAAACTTTGATGAAGCGTTGAAAGAAGAAAATTATAGTGATTCACGATAGCCCCTTGAATGAAAAGCATGATTGCAATGATGTTATGATAAATTATCTTAATGTCAATTGTTTTAATGATATGCAAAACCTCAAGCTTGGGGATGCTAGTTTTGTTATGACTACTATGTGTTGCAATGATCGTGATTGGGGTAATTCTTCTTATGATCTTGAAAATTTATTTAAGCCCCATGATGAATATGAGATTGATAATAATGTTTGCAATAATATTGAAAGTGGGTTTGGAAGAGTGTCAACTTTAGATCCCACATATTTGGAGAATGTTCAATATTATGAAGTTTTTGATAAAAATGGGTTTGGAGAGGTCATGACTTTAGTTAATGTTAATCCCACTATTTTGGAAGAGTGTCAACTTTGCATACATGTGGATCGTGTTAAGAATATGTTTTCTGATAGCTAAATTGTTGAATTTGCTTATGATCCTACATGTAATTATTATGAGAGAGGAAAATATGGTTGTAGAAATTTTTGTGTCACTAAACTACCTCTCGTTATGTTGAGATTGCTATTGTTTCTTTCTCCTTCCTTGCATATGCTAGTTTTTAATTGTCTTGATAATTTGTTTGCTTATATAATACCTATGCATAGGAAGTATGTTAGACTTAGATGTGATTTTCATATGCTTCATGATGCTCTCTTCGTGTTTCAATTGCTATCTTTCATGTGAGCATCATTAAAATTATAGATGCCTAGCTTAATGGCTTTAAAGAATAGCACTTGTTGGGAGGCAACCCAAGTTCATTTTTGTTCTTTAATTTTTGTTCATGTTTAGTAATAAATAATTCATCTAGCCTCTATTATGATTGTGTTTTATGTTTAATTTAGTGTTTGTGCCAAGTAAAGCCTTTAGGATCTTCTAGGGTGACTGTTGTTTGATCTTGCTGATAAAAACAGAAAGTATGTGCTCACGAAAATATTTTTCATTTTTTACCAGAGAGCGAAAAAATACCAATTCCAACTGCAGTAGCTCAATATAAAAAAATCCCCTGGTCTTCCTAATTTTTCCGAATTTTTGGAGTAACATAAGTATTCGAAACCTATATATTGCTACAGACTGTTCTGTTTTTGACAGATTCTATTTTTCACGTGTTGTTTGCTTATTTTGATGCATCTATGGCTAGTATCGGGGGCTATGAACCATAGAGAAGTTGGAATACAGTAGGTTTAACACCTATATAAACAAAGAATGAGTTAATTACAGTACCTTAAAGTGGTGGTTTATTTTCTTATACTAACGAAGCTCATGAGATTTTCCGTTGAGTTTTGTGTTGTGAAGTTTTCAAGTTTTTGGGTAAATATTTGATGGATTTTGGAACAATGAGTGGCAAGAGCCTAAGCTTGGGGATGCCCAAGGAACCCCAAGGTAAAATTAAAGCACAAACAAAAGCCTAAGCTTGGGGATGTCCCGGAAGGCATCCCCTCTTTCGTCTTCGTCTATCGGTAACTTCACTTGAGGCTATTATTTTATTCACCACATGATATGTGTTTTGCTTGGAGCATGAGGGAGTCCAGGATTAGGGGGTATCCGGACAGCCGGATTATATCCTTTGGCCGGACTGTTGGACTATGAAGATACAAGATTGAAGACTTCGCTCGTGTCCGGATGGGACTCTACTTGGCGTGGAAAGCAAGCTAGGCAATACGGATATGTATATCTCCTCCTTTGTAACCGACCTTGTGTAACTCTAGCCCCCTCCGGTGTCTATATAAACTGGAGGGTTTTAGTCCGTAGGACACAATAACATACAATCATACCATAGGCTAGCTTCTAGGGTTTAGCCTCTCCGATCTCATGGTAGATCAACTCTTGTAATACCCATATCATCAAGAATAAATCAAGCAGGACGTAGGGTTTTACCTCCATCAAGAGGGCCCGAATCTGGGTAAAACATCGTGTCCCCTGCCTCCTGTTACCATCTGCCTTAGACGCACAGTTCGGGACCCCCTACCCGAGATCCGCCGGTTTTGACACCGACATTGGTGCTTTCATTGAGAGTTCCTCTGTGACGTCGCCAGAAGGAAGGATGTCTTGTCTCGTCTTTAAAGACGGTACTATTGTTGGGGGAGCTTTGGCTGTCGGCCAAACTCTTCGGCTAGGCAGTTTCATCATGACCGCCTGTTCGGCCGCCGCGCCGATGATGACTTCTCGGGTCATCGAAAACCACCTCCACATTAAATCGGCACTCGCTGAACAGATGGATCCGGTGGAGCTCGTCTCCCTAAACGAGCTCTTGGATCGCATCGCCGCCCTGGGAGTCGCTACGGACTATGATCAGATTGGGCTTAAACCCGATCAAAGGGAGATTAACTCTCTGCCGGTCACCCATCATATTGAAGTGGTGGAGGAACAATGTGGCAACCTCTCCTCCATATTGAGGACCAACTATGTCCGGATTCCTGAGCTCTCCGAGCCGGATACCCGTTAGCGGGAGGACAGCACCCAATCCCTGAACTTAGAGTCAGGCAGCAGGCCAGGATTATCGGGCAACACCCCAGAACTAGAATTTCCAAAATTGGAAATTCCTCGGCCCCTGGATCCCAGATTGGGTAAGGGTTCGGATTCAATTACACCCACCCACCCAAACATAAGCGATCTTTCCCACATCAGGAAAGAGCCCCAGGAAACAGTACATCACTATTGGGCCAGATTCCTCCTTGCGATGCACAAGGTTAAGGACTGTTGCAAGGAAGACGCAATCTTATTTTTCTGCAATAATTGCACGGACAAGGGAATCCTTAACGCCATAAATCGCCATGGGATATCACGCTTCACTGACTTGGCGTCCATAGTACGAAAGTACTGTGCGATGGAAAGTGCCTGGAAAACCGAAACAAACTTTTGGGATAATCCGGTCCTAAATACGAACCCAGTCCAAAATAAAAGGGTGCACTATCAAAAGACACCCGGGTCAACTACTAAAAAGCAAAAACCCTCTATAGGGCATGGAACCGTACTGGAGGGATGGCTCAATGGACCCTGCAAAATTCATAGTACAGCGGATACAATACCAACGCACAGCCTTAGAGCATGTTGGATACTCCGGCATGTGGCCAAAGTGGTGAGGATCTTCTTATCCCAAATGCCACAGAGCACCATCCCGTGGATAACAATACGGTGTTAACAGTCTTTGAGACATTTGCGTCAAATAATAGGCGCAAGCGAACACTCCGCAGCATGGCCGAAATCTGCCAGGTAGCAGCAATAAATCCATGGAGTGACACGGCTATTACCTTCAATGCTAGTGATGAACCTAAATTCCGAACAGCCCGAGCACCAGCCGCACTGGTCCTCAGTCCAATTGTGGATGGCTTTCGACTCACCAAGGTACTCATGGATGGCGGCAGCGGATTAAACCTCATCTATGAGGAAACCCTTCAAAAGATGGAAATAGACTAGAACCGCATCGAGCGAAGCAGCACAACCGTTAGAGGAATAATCCCCAGTTAGGAAGCGCGCTGTACAGGCAAAATCACACTAGATGTGGTGTTCGGCACGCCGAAGAATTATAGGTCCGAAGAGATTACGTTCCAAGTGGCCCCGTTCAGTAGCGGTTACCATGCCCTGTTAGGATGGGAGGCGTTCACAATCTTCCAAGCCATACCCCATTACGGGTACATGAAGCTCAAAATTCCCGGGTCCAACGGAATTATCACTCTTGCTAGTGATCCGGACACAGCACTCCGCGCCGAAAACAAGACAGCCGCACTGCCCTCGAGGCCTTATCCGAAGCCCTAGCGGCTAAGGAACTGACTGCGCGGCGCTCCATGGTGAACAGGGACGATGTGATACTCGATAAGAGATCCAAGTCCACCTCCTTTAAACCGGCGGATGAAATAGTCAAATTCCAAGTCCATCCAACGGACCCTACAAAAACAGCTTCCATCGGGGCACAATTAAACCCTGACATAGATGCCGCACTACGAGAGTTCCTACGCGAGAACTGGGACATTTTTGCCTGGCACCCTTCAGACATGCCAGGAATCCCATGCAGGCTGGCCGAGCACAGCCTCAATATTCTAAAGGGATTCAAGCCGGTCAAGAAGGCTCTTCGGCATTTCTCTGAACCTAAGAGACAAGCCATGGGAGAGGAACTAGCCAAGTTATTGGAGGCTGAATTCATTAGAGAAATAAAACACCCGGACTGGCTAGCAAACTTGGTGATGGTACCAAAGAAGGATAAATCTTGGCGCCTTTGTGTCGATTTCAAGGACCTCAATAAAGCTTGCCCAAAGGATCCCTCCCCCCCCCCCGCGCATTGATCAAATTATCGATGCCACCGCAGGACACGAGTCATTGTGTTTCCTCGACGCACACTCCGGTTACCACCAAATCAAGATGGCGGAGTCCGACCAAGCCGCAACAGCATTCATCACACCATACGGTCCCTTCTGTTTCAACACAATGCCTTTTGGGCTCAAAAACGCGGGCGCAACATATCAGCGCATGATTCAGACATGTCTAGAAAAAAATCAGCAAAACAGTAGAGGCATACGTAGACGATGTGGTCGTCAAAACCAAGCATGTCGACTCTTTGGTAGATGACTTGAGGCTCACATTCGACAACCTCCGAACATACGACATCAAGCTCAATCCAGAAAAATGCGTTTTCAGCGTACCAGCCGGAAAGCTCATGGGTTTCATTGTCTCCAGTAGAGGTATTGAAGCTAATCCGGCCAAAATCCAAGCTTTGTCACAGTTGGCTACCCCAACAGACCACAAACAAATCCAAAAGTTAACTAGATGCGTGGCGGCTCTAAGCCGCTTTATCTCCCGCTTAGAAGAAAAGGCTTTACCCCTTTATCGCCTCCTTCGGCGCACCGAACACTTTGAGTGGACGGACGCTGCCACAGCCGGATTGGAAGAAATAAAGGCCATATTGGCAACCAACCCGATCCTGGCCACGCCAAACATCAGCGAACCAATGTTGTTGTACATTGCGGCAACTCATCAAGTTGTAAGCGCAGTGCTCGTCGTCGAGCGAGAAGCTGCCGGACATAAATTCCCTCTTCAAAAGCCTGTATACTATGTATCAACTGTCCTCACTCCATGCAAATCACGGTACCCACATTATCAAAAGATAGCCTATGCGGTATTCATGGCATCCCGGAAGCTGCGACACTACTTTCAAGAGTGTTTGATTACAGTAGCCTCGGAAGTGCCACTTAATGATATTATAAACAACCGCGACGCTACGGGCCGGAGTGCTAAATGGGCCATTGAGCTCCTCCTGTTCGACATAACATACAAACCTTGACAGGCCATTAAGTCGCAAGTATTGGTCGACTTTGTCGCCGAATGGACGGAGGCCGAACTCCCTAAAGAGTACGGCGCATACTCCAATTGGATCATGCACTTCAACAGTTCTAAAATGTTGGCTGGTCTAGGGGTTGGCGTCGTCCTGACGTCCCCAACCGGAGATACCGTTCAGTACGTACTGCAAATATTGTATACAGACTCCAAGAACGCAGCCGAATACGAAGCTCTGTTGCATGGTCTTCGGATGGCAGTCTCCATGGGCATTCAACGCCTGGAGGTGCGTGGGGATTCAAACCTTGCAATATCCCAAATAAATGGAGACTTTGACGCCAAGGATCCGAAAATGGCGGCCTACCGAAATGCCATCCTAAAAATGTCAGCTCGGTTCGAGGGACTCGAATTTCACCATGTGGCTCGGGAAAACAATCAAGCGGCGGATATCCTCGCCCGCATCGGCCCAAAATGCGACGTCGTCCCCCCCCCCCCAACATATTTCTGGAAAGACTGTTCAAGCCATCCATAGTATGGGAAGGGGACACTGGTAACAATAGTCCGGACCCGGCCAAAATGCCCGATACCGAATACTCTGACACAATCGGAGGCTCCGCCACCGAAATAACACCTTCAGCCCACGTAATAATGGCCATTATCACCCCGTGGACAGAACCACTCCTGGCCTACTAACTAGGCAGGAACTTTCGGAGGACCAAAATGAGGCACGCTGCATAGTGCAGCGATCTAAGGCCTACAGGGTCCACGAGGGAGAATTGTATAAAAAGCACTACCGGAGTCCTTCAAAGGTGCATCTCCGAAGAGGAAGGGCGGAACCTTTTGGCAGAAATCCACACCGTACTCGGCGGTCACCATGCCGCAGCCCGGGCTCTTGTAAGCAAGGCCTTCCATATAGGATTCTATTGGCCAACGGCCCGGGCAGATGCACAGGACTTAGTCCAACGTTGCGCCGGTTGCCAGCTCTTTGCAAATCAAAGCCACATGCCACCCACCACCCTCCAAACAATCCCCATTACGTGGCCCTTTGCGGTCTGGGGGCTTGACATGGTTGGACCCCTTAAAGGGGGAACCCACAAGAAAAAATACTTACTGGTCATGGTGGATAAATTCACCAAATGGATAGAGGCCAAACCTGTTAAAACAGCCGAATCCGGACCAGTGATAGACTTCATATCTGGGGTCGTACACCGTTATGGCATCCCCCATAGCATCATCACTGACAACGGCACAAACTTCACAGTCGATGAGGTAAAACTCTGGTGCAGCAAAGTGGGCATTAAGCTCGATGATGCTTCAATCTATCACCCACAAACCAACGGTCAAGTCGAGCGAGCAAACAATCTTATAATGAGCGGCATTAAACCCAGATTAGTGCGTTCCTTAACGGAGTCTAACATGCACTGGGTAGAGGAGCTCGACTCCGTACTCTGGGGGCTGCGGACCACGCCGAATCGTAGTACCAGATATACACCCTTCTTTATGGTTTACGGCGCAGAGGCAGTCTTGCCCTGTGACATAATTCATGACTCACCTCGAGTGCGCATGTACGAAGAAAGAGAAGCCGAGCTCGATCGGCAGGACAGTCTGGACACCCTGGAGGAGGAGCGCGACGTAGCCAAAGCCCGTTCCACATTTTATCAGCAACAGGCTCGCAGATACCAAAGCGGAGAAGTACGGGCCAAAACTTATAACGTTGGCGAACTAGTTCTACACCTGCCGGATAATAAAAATAACAAGCTCGAGCCCAAATGGGAAGGTCCCTTCATTATTGACCAAGTTCTGACCGGTGGAGCGTACCGACTGCGGGATGCATCGACTAGTCGACTCGAGCCGAACCCATGGAACGCGGCCAGGCTCCGAAGATTCTATGCCTAGCACCGGACTCTATGTTTGTCCCCTCCCTTTCTCCATTTTTTGCATATACATTATCTGTCTTGTTTTTCTTTCTTCCTTTCTTTCATTCTTTCTCTAGGCCTTCAAGGGCCAACTTGTGCCTTGCTTGCACATTATAGATGCGCCAGCCGTGCTCATCATACCTGGGGGCTTCTTTCACAGAAGCTTAATTATTTATTTGGGCCTCGTGCCCTGCACATGTGTTATGCTTCCACATGTACCTTTTTTGCCATTATATGCATCGATATGACTTAAGTTTTGGCCAAGCTGGGTTGCCTGGCTCTTGTATTTATGCCCTACGTTCTCGTTAATTTGGCTAGGGCATAATGGGAGCACCTCTGCGATTGTTACTGCCGGGTCAGCCGGATGTGTACCTCAGACTGGGTGAAGTCGAAAGCTAGCGTTCTTAAGGGAATATTCGGTCGGTAAACAAAAGATGATTTTTAGTTATTTTCTATACCTGCCCCTAGATGTTTTTCCTGCGTTTCCTATCGCAGTCCGGACGTGCACTTTAGGGCATGCTTACCCAGGGAAAGGAACCCTTAACGGAACTATTCTCCCTGGAAGATGTTTCTTACTACCCATGTAATATAACATAACTAGTTGGGCACTTGTCTGTTCAAGTAGTTATGACCCCTACGCCTGGTCTCCTCGCATGCCCCGGTTCTTATATAACTGTGCGGGTATTCGGATACACTCCGGACTATCGGGTCCCGAGGTTGAAGCGAAAAGTTCCGCCAAGACAAATGATCTACAATCCGGCTAGAAGGCATTATACATGTCACTTTCATTACATAGTCATGCAGACTGACTAAATTCCTCTTCTATACCATCCAACAGGCGGTCTAGCTTACAATCTTGTTGGGAATACTTTGCGGCTAATTCTACTTGCCCATAAACTAAGCTAACGGGGATCTCTTTTCGGTCGGGCCCCATAGGTCCGACCTCGGCCATGTGATTTGGGTCTGCCTTGGTATACCGCGTCTTCACCATGGCCCAAGCTTCTCTAGCACCCTGTCGGCAGGCTGATATCTTCCATAATCGGAAGCACCACCGTGCTCCCTTGAGCTTCTCCACAAGCTCTGCAACGCCCTCTGGCAGGGAGACGGACGGCCACAAGGCCTGGGCAACACCCTGCATCACCTGCCAAACTTGTTCGTGCAGATGTGACAGCTCGGATAGAAAGTCACCCGCAGACCCAGGCATTTCCTCCGCGAGACGACCCGTCAGCATACCTACAAACATAACGCTATTAGTTGGCTTCTTCGCCGAACTCCCTTAAAAGGATTCGTTCAAGCACTTACTGAAAATGCCGTGTCGAAGCCGCTTATTCTCCTTCTCGGAGTCTGCAAGCTGGCCCCGAACGTCTTTTAGTTCCACGCTCAGCTTAATATTGGCTTCTTGGAGATTGTTTTTCTCCTGCCTAACCTCAGTCAGCACGCGTTTGCCAGCCTCTAGCTGTCGCATAACATGCTGGTCCTTCGGATTTTCTCCGGATTCATCTGCAACATTTGTTGTTAGATCTGCAGCCATGCCGCACATTATATGGTAACCATCATTCTTTAAAGTAAATGTTATCAGCAGGGGACTTTTTCGGTTCCTGCAATGCGGCCACAGCAGCCCGCGGTTGGGTCTTGCATTCCTCTAGCTCCTGTGACAACCTAGTATTCTTCTCTGTAAGAACCTGCACAATAAAGATGATCCTTAAATCAGTTCTGCTAACTGCGTCAAGTCTCAGGGGCTACTGATACATATAAATCGTCAGATTTACTTACCCGTACATCCTTTACATAATGATCTATGGCTCTGGCTAAACCATCTTGAGCAGCTCGGAGGTATGCCTCTCCAGAATTGAAGGCATCAAATGCCTCTGGTGAGAAACAAGCGTCACGGAGTATGGCCCGGCGGCGCCTATGATTCATGGCGCTTTCCACCTCTGAGTTTGTAGTGGATAATCTATATGCATCCTCTGTAGGGGGATTATCCAGCGCCCGCCCCATATCGGCTTCCGCCTTTATGTCCGGTCCTGGCGCCTGGCTAGTGGAAGCATGGTTAGTAACATCGCCGGACATATTCCGGCGAGCGTTTTTTCTGTTAAAGAAACACGGGCATCATTATATTTCGAGAAACACGACAAACACGGAGCGAGGTTTGTTATACCTTTGTGCTGGCGTCTTTGTCCTGACCGCCTTCCTTTTTGGCCTACCCTACCTCGGTGCCTCCTGTTGGCGCATTGCTGCGGGTTCGGCAGGGCGTCCCGAATGCCTTCCTTGTAAAATGTCACATGTATATGGTGGGTGAAGTGTCTAAAAGGGGATCCTAGTTTTGGAGTTGGGATTTTTGGTTTTTCTTACGTGCGATGCAGGGAGCAGTCCGGGATAGTCGGCCATAATGGCCACCATGGCATCGTCACAGCTTAACTGATAGAACTGCCGGTCTATCAGCTCCACGGATATAACCGAATCTTCTTCGAGTCTGGAGTCTAGGGCCCGGTCAGGGTCCTCTGGTTGTGGAGAAGGGCTGCTGACCTCCTTTATGGCTTTTCGTAGTTCCTGCCGCAAAGTGGCAAGGTGAATACTTACGACAAAGAATGCGGGAAAAATGGGAGCAGGGAGATATAACTTACCCAGCTTGGAGGATTGTACATGGAGAATCCATCATGTGGCTTGATGCGGGTGAACTCCTCTTCCTCACCCTTGAACAATTCATACAGAATTTTCGCTAAAGCGGCGGCATTGTTCGGACCCTTACGCCCGCAGTGGGTGGCGTCATACGCCCCGTTATAACACCACAAGGGGTGCCCACGATATTGAAGTGATTGCACTCCCCGCATTATGCAAATCGACATAACTTCGACTATTGCCAATCCTGATTGAGCCAGAGCTTTGATCCGGTTCATCAGATAGAGGACTTCTCTGTTGTCTTCCACCTGGGGGCTCCGTGGGCGCCAACTTCGGCATTTCTTCGGAGGAGCATTGTTGAACTCAGGAAGACCCTGCCGAACAGGGTCCGGAAGGGGAACGTCCTCCATATAAAACCATTCTGAAGGCCAGTCTTCGGGCAACTTATTCGGAGTACCGGATAAGTATCCGGTATCGGCGATGCGCCATATTTCGGCTCTACCCACTTGATAAAGTGACCCCCTCTGTGTGCGAGGGACGAGGCAAAAAAGCCTTTTCCACAGCTTGAAGTGAGCCTCGCAGCCCAAGAACAACTCGCAGAGAGCCACATAGCCGGCGATATGTAGGATGGAGGCGGGGGTGAAGTTGTGTAATTGGAGGCCGTAGAACTCCAGGAGCCCGCGGAGGAATGGATGAATTAGAAATCCGAGTCCCCTTAATAGATAGGGGACAAGGCAGACCCGTTCCCCCATAGAGGGATAGGGAAAGCTCTCCGCTTGCTCCCCGCCATTATAGGTGGCAAGCCCGGCTCGAACGGGCACCATGTATGCCGGAGGGAGAAATCCCTTAGTCTGCAGTTCGACTAAACGACTGTATGGGACTGAACACCTCTCCCAATCACCGGGCTTAGGGCTTCGGGGGCGGGAGGAGGAGCTGCGGAGGTCGGCCATGCTGGAATGGATCTTTCCGGAACGCGCTCTGATGGACTCTCGCTGGGGGAGGATGGTATGGATCGGATCTAAGGATCCCCATCCCTTTAATAGACAATTCATTTATCTGGCTAGGGGGCGAATGTAAAAACGCCCTGGCGCCTCGTATTCATTCGACGCGTGGGGGAAAGCCCTTACTGGGCACAGAAGCCAAGAGGTCCAAACATTCATTGGACCGGACACTGCTTTACAAACGTTCGAAAGATGGAGAAGAACCCGCCTTGCAATGCCGAAGACAATATTGGACTGTTGGACTATGAAGATACAAGATTGAAGACTTCGCTCGTGTCCGGATGGGACTCTACTTGGCGTGGAAAGCAAGCTAGGCAATACGGATATGTATATCTCCTCCTTTGTAACCGACCTTGTGTAACTCTAGCCCCCTCCGGTGTCTATATAAACCGGAGGGTTTTAGTCCGTAGGACACAATAACATACAATCATACCATAGGCTAGCTTCTAGGGTTTAGCCTCTCCGATCTCATGGTAGATCAACTCTTGTAATACCCATATCATCAAGAATAAATCAAGCAGGACGTAGGGTTTTACCTCCATCAAGAGGGCCCGAACCTGGGTAAAACATCGTGTCCCCTGCCTCCTGTTACCATCCGCCTTAGACGCACAGTTCGGGACCCCCTACCCAAGATCCGTCGGTTTTGACACTGACAAAGCGTCTTGTATGATTTGAGTCTTTGCTTTTTAGTTTACCATAATCATCCTTGTTGTACACACCCTTTGGGCTAGACATGCATGAATCGGAATTTATTAGAATACTCTATGTGCTTCACTTATATCTTTTCAGCTATACAATTTTGCTCTAGTGCTTCACTTATATATTTTTAGAGCACGATGGTGGTTTATTTTATAGAAATTATTGATCTCTAATGCTTCACTTTTATTATTTTGAGAGTCTTTTAGAACATCATGGTAATTTGCTTTGGTTATAAAATTAGTCCTAATATAATGGGCATCCAAGATGGGTATAGTAAAAACTTCATATAAAGTGCGTTGAATAGTAGGAGAAGTTTGATCCTTGATGATTGTTTTGAGACATGAGGATGGTGATATTAGAGTCATGCTGGTTGAGTAATTGTGAATTTGATAAATACTTGTGTTGAGGTTTGCAAGTCCTGTAGCATGGACGTATGGTAACCGTTGTTTAACAATTTTGAAGCATGAGGTGTTTCTTCGATTGTCTTCCTTATGAGTGGCGGTCGGGGACGAGCGATGGTCTTTTCCTACCAATCTATCCCCCTAGGAGCATGAGCATAGTGCTTGGTTTTTGATGACTTGTAGATTTTTGCAATAAGTATGTGAGTTCTTTATGACTAATGTTGAGTCCATGGATTATACGCACTCTCACCCTTCCACCATTGCTAGCCTCTCTAGTACCGTGCAACTTTCGCCGGTACCATAAACCCACCATTTACCTACCTCAAAACAACCACCATACCTACCTATTATGGCATTTCCATAGCCATTCCGAGATATATTGCCATGCAACTATCCACCGTTCCGTTTATTATGACACGCTCCATCATTGTCATATTGCCTTGGATGATCATTTAGTTGACATCGTATTTGTGGCAAAGCCACCATTCATAATGTTTTCATACATGTCACTCTTGATTAATTGCACATCCTGGTACACCACAGGAGGCACGCATATAGAGTCATATTTTTGTTCTAAGTATCGAGTTGTAATCTTTGAGTTGTAAATAAATAGAAGTGTGATGATCATCATTATTAGAGCATTGTCCCATGTGAGCAAATAAAAAGAGAGAGAAACGCCAAAAAAAGGAAGGCCCAAAAAAATGAGAGAAAAATATAGAAGGGACAATGTTACTATCCCTTTTCCACACTTTTGCTTCAAAGTAGCACCATGATCTTCATGATAGAGAGTCTCTTATTTTGTCACTTTCATATACTAGTGGGAGATTTTCATTATAGAACTTGGCTTGTATATTCCAACGATGGGCTTCCTCAAATTCCCTAGGTCTTCGTGAGCAAGCAAGTTGGATGCACACCCACTTAGTTTCTTTTGTTGAGCTTTCAAACATTTATAGCTCTAGTGCATCCGTTGCATGGCAATCCCTACTCTTTCACATTGACATCTACTGATGGGCATCTCCATAGACCATTGATACACCTAGTTAATGTGAGACCATTTTCCTCCTTTTTGTCTTCTCCACAACCACCACTCTATTCCACCTATAGTGTTATGTCCATGGCTCATGCTCATATATTGCGTGAAACTTGAAAAGGTTTGAGATTACTAAAGTATGAAACAATTGCTTGGCTTGTCATCAGGGTTGTGCAGATTTGAATATTTTGTGTGACGAAGATGGAGCATAACCAAACTATATGATTTTGTAGGGATGAACTTTTTTTGGCCATGTTATTTTGAGAGGACATAATTACTTTGTTAGTATGCTTGAAGTATTATTATTTTATGTCAATATTAAACTTTTGTCTTTAATATTTCATATCTGAACATTCATGCCACAATATAGAAAATTACATTGATAAATATGTTAGGTAGCATTCCACATCAAAAATTCTGTTTTTATCATTTACCTACTCGAGGACGAGCAGGAATTAAGCTTGGGGATGCTTGATATGTCTCCAACGTATCTATAATTTTTGATTGTTCTGTGCTATTATATTATCTGTTTTGGATGTTTAATGGGCTTTAATATGCTCTTTTATATTATTTTTGGGACTAACCTATTAACCAGAGGCATAGTGCCAGTTTATGTTTTCTTTGCCTATTTCAGTGTTTCGCAGAAAAGGAATACCAAACGGAATGAAACCTTCATGATGACCTTTCTTGGACCGAAAGCAAACCAGGAGACTTGGAGTGGAAGTCTGGAACTCCGTGAGGCGGCCACGGGGCAGGATGGCGCACCCAGGGGGTAGGCACGCCCCCCACCCTCGTGGGCCCCACGGAGCTCCACCGACGTACTTCTTTCACCTATATATACTCTTATACCCTAAAAACACCAGGGGGAGCCACAACACCACTTTTCCACCGCCGCAACCTTCTGTACCCGTGAGATCCCATCTTGGGGCCTTTTCCGGCGATCTGCCGGAGGGGGAATGGATCATGGAGGGCTTCTACATCAACGCCATAGCCTCTCCGATGAGGCATGAGTAGTTTACAACAGACCTTCGGGTCCATAGTTATTAGCTCGATGGCTTCTTCTCTCTGTTTGATCTTCAATACAAAGTTGTCCTTGGTGTTCTTGGAGATCTATTCGATGTAATACTCTTTTGCGGTGTGTTTGCCGAGATTCGATGAATTGTGGGTTTATGAACTTGATTATCTATGAATATTATTTGGTTCTTCTCTGAATTCTTATATGCATGATTTGATATCTTTGCATGTTTCTTCGAAATATTGGTTTAGTTTGGCCTACTAGATTGATCTTTCTTGCAAAGCGAGAAGTGCTTAGCTTTGGGTTCAATCTTGTGATGTCCTTTCCCAGTGACAGTAGGGGCAGCAAGGCACGTATTGTATTGTTGCCATCGAGGATAAAAGATGGGTTTTATGTCATATTGCTTGAGTTTATCCCTCTACATCAGGTCATCTTGCTTAATGCGTTACTCTTTTCTTATGAACTTAATACTCTAGATGAATGCTAGATAGTGGTCGATGTGTGGAGTAATAGTAGTAGATGCAGAATCATTTCGATCTACATGACACGGACATGATGCCTATATTCATGATCATTGCCTTAGATATCTTCATAACTATGCTCTTTTCTATCAATTGCTCGGCAGTAATTTGTTCACCCACCGTAATACATGCTATCATGAGAGAAGCCACTAGTGAAACCTATGGCCCCTGGGTCTCTTTCTTATTATATTGCATATCTTGTATTATCGCATCTCATTTACTATTTTGCAATCTTTACTTTCCAATCTATACAACAAAATACCAAAAATATTTATCTTACTATCTCTATTAGATCTCACTTTTGCAAGTGACAGTGAAGGGATTGACAACCCGTTTATCACGTTGGTTGCGAGGTTCTTGATTGTTTGTGCAGGTACTAGGGGACTTGTGTGTTGTCTCCTACTGGATTGATACCTTGTTTCTCAAAAATAGAGGGAAATACTTACGCTACTTTGCTGCATCACCCTTTCCTCTTCAAGGGAAAACCAACACATGCTCAAGAGGTAGCAAGAAGGATTTCTGGCGCCGTTGCCGGGGGGATCTACGCCAAGTCAAGACATACAAAGTACCCATCATAAACTCTTCTCCCTCGCATTACATTATTTGCCATTCGCCTCTCGTTTTCCTCTCCCCCACTTCTAAAATGATTTTCGAAAACCTTTGCCTTTTCTTCACCCTTGTTTCATTCGTCCTTCTGTTTGCTCGTATTACCATTTGCCTTCTATTTGCTTGCATCCTTGCTTGCTAAAAATCTATTGATATGGATCCTCATCCACTTGCTAATATTTTTAAAAGATGCAATTATGATGAACCAATTGCTAGTGAGTTGAGTGCACTAGATTATCTTTATGAGGTTTTACTTGAAATTCGTGAATCTGAAAACTTTGATGAAGTGTGGAAAGAAGAAAATTATAGTGATTCACAATAGCCCCTTGAATGAAAAGCATGATTGCAATGATGTTATTATAAATTCTCTTAATTTCAATTGTGTTAATGATATGCAAAACCTCAAGCTTGGGGATGCTAGTTTTGCTATGACTACTATGTGCCGCAATGATCATGATTGGGGTGATTCTTCTTATGATCTTGAATTTATTTAAGCCCCATGATGAATATGAGATTGATAATAATGTTTGCAATAACATTGAAAGTGGGTTTGGAAGATTGTCAACTTTAGATCCCACATATTTGGAGAATGTTCAATCTTATGAAGTTTTTGATAAAAGTGGGTTTGGAGAGGTCATGGCTTTAGTTAATGTTAATCCCACTATATTGGAAGAGTGTCAACTTTGCATACATGTGGATCGTGTTAGGAATATGTTTTGTGATAGCTATATTGTTGAATTTTCTTATGATCCTACATGTAATTATTATGATAGAGGAAAATATGGTGGTAGAAATTTTCGTGTCACTAAATTATCTCTCGTTATGTTGATATTGCTATTGTTTCTTTCTCCTTCCTTACATATGCTAGTTTTTGCTTGTCTTGATAATTTGTTTGCTTATATAATGCCTATGCATAGGAAGTATGTTAGACTTAAATGTGATTTTCATATGCTTCATGATGCTCTCTTCGTGTTTCAATTGCTATCTTTCATGTCAGCATCATTAACATTATAGATGCCTAGCTTAATGGCTTCAAAGAATAGCGGTTGTTGGGAGGCAATCCAATTTTATTTTTGTTCTTTAATTTTTGTTCATGTTTAGTAATAAATAATTCATCTAGCCTCTGTTATGATTGTGTTTTTTATGTTTTAATTAGTGTTTGTGCCAAGTAAAGTCTTTAGGATCTTCTTGGGTGATTGTTGTTTGATCTTGCTGATAAAAACAGAAAGTATGTGCTCATGAAAATAATTTTCATATTTTACCAGAGAGCGATAAAATACCAATTCCAACTGCAGTAGATCAATATACAAATTTTCCTAGTCTTCCTAATTTTTCAGAATTTTTGTAGTAACAGAAGTATTCGAAACCTACAGATTGCTACAAACTGTTATGTTTTTGGTAGATTCCGTTTTTCGCGTGGTGTCTGCTTATTTTGATGCATCTATGGCTAGTATTGGGCGGTATGAACCATAGAGAAGTTGGAATACAGTAGGTTTAACACCAATATAAATAAATAATGAGTTAATTACAGTACCTTAAAGTGGTGGTTTATTTTCTTATACTAAGGGAGCTCATGAGATTTTCTGTTGAGTTTTGTGTTGTGAAGTTTTCAAGTTTTTGGGTAAAGATTTAATGGATTTTGGAACAAGGAGTGGCAAGAGCCTAATATTGGGGATGCCCACCCCAAGGTAAAATTCAAGCACAACCAAAAGCCTAAGCTTGGGGATGCCCCGAAAGGCATCCCCTCTTTCGTCTTTGTCTATCGGTAACTTTACTTTAGGCTATATTTTTATTCACCACATGATAGGTGTTTTGCTTGGAGCGTCTTGTATGATTTGAGTCTTTGCTTTTTAGTTTACCACAATCATCCTTGATGTACACACCTTTTGGGATAGACATACATGAATCAGAATTTATTAGAATACTCTATGTGCTTCACTTATATCTTTTGAGCTATACAATTTTGCTCTAGTGCTTCACTCATATCTTTTTAGAGCACGGTGGTGGTTTTATTTTATAGAAATTATTGATCTCTCATGCTTCACTTATATTATTTTGAGAGTCTTTTAGAACATCATGGTAATTTGCTTTGGTTATAAAATTAGTCCTAATATGATGGGCATCCAAGATGGGTATAATAAAAACTTTCATATAAAGTACATTGAATAGTAGGAGAAGTTTGATACTTGATGATTGTTTTGAGACATGAGGATGGTGATATTAGAGTCATGCTAGTTGAGTAATTGTGAATTTGAGAAATACTTGCTATGAGGTTTGCTAGTCCTGTAGCATGCACATTGAAGGAAATATGCCCTAGAGGCAATAATAAAGTTATTATTTATTTCCTTATATCATGATAAATGTTTATTATTCATGCTAGAATTGTATTAACCGGAAACATAATACATGTGTGAATACATAGACAAACAGTATGTCACTAGTATGCCTCTACTTGACTAGCTCGTTGAATCAAAGATGGTTAAGTTTCCTAACCATAGACATGAGTTGTCATTTGATTAACGGGATCACATCATTAGGAGAATGATGAGATTGACTTGACCCATTCCGTTAGCATAGCACTTGATCGTTTAGTTTGTTGCTATTGCTTTCTTCATGACTTATACATGTTCCTATGACTATGAGATTATGCAACTCCCGTTTACTGGAGGAACACTTTGTGTGCTACCAAACGTCACAACGTAACTGGGTGATTATAAAGGTGCTCTACAGGTGTCTCCGAAGGTACTTGTTGGGTTGGTGTATTTCGAGATTAGGATTTGTCACTCCGATTGTCGGAGAGGTATCTCTGGGCCCTCTCGGTAATGCACATCACTAAAGCCTTGCAAGCATTGCAACTAATGAGTTAGTTGTATGATGATGTATTACGGAAGGAGTAAAGAGACTTGCCGGTAACGAGATTGAACTAGGTATTGAGATACCAACGATCGAATCTCGGGCAAGTAACATACCGATGACAAAGGGAACAACGTATGTTGTTATGCGGTCTGACCGATAAAGATCTTCGTAGAATATGTGGGAGCCAATATGAGCATCCAGGTTCCTCTATTGGGTATTGACCGGAGACGTGTCTCGGTCATGTCTACATTATTCTCGAACCCGTAGGGTCCGCACACTTAAGGTTTCGATGACAGTTATATGATGAGTTTATGAGTTTTTATGTACCGAAGGAGTTCAGAGTCCCAGATGAGATCGGGGACATGACGAGGAGTCTCGAAATGGTCGAGACGTAAAGATCGATATATTGGACGACTATATTCGGACATCGGAAAGGTTCCGAGTGATTCGGGTATTTTTCGGAGTACCGGAGAGTTACGGGAATTCGCTGGGGAGTATATGGGCCTTATTGGGCCATACGGGAATAGAGGAGAGCGGCCAAAAGGAAGGAGGCGCGCGCCCCCCCTCTGGTCCAAATTGGACAAGGGGTGCAGCCCACTTTTCCTTGTTCCTCTCCCCCTTCTCTCCTACTCCAACAAGGGAAGGAGGAGTCCTACTCCCGGTGGGAGTAGGACTCCCCCCTTGGCGCGCCCTCCTCCTAGGCCGGACGCCTCCCTCCCTTGCTCCTTTATATACGGGGGCAGGGGGACACCCCATAGACAACAGTTGATCATTGATCTCTTAGCCGTGTGTGGTGCCCCCTCCACCATAGTCCTTGATAATATTGTAGTGGTGCTTAGGCGAAGCCCTGCGACAGTAGAACATCAAGATCGTCACCACGCCGTCGTGCTAACGAAACTCTTCCCCGACATTCTGCTGGATCGGAGTCCGGGGATCATCATCAAGCTGAACGTGTGCTATAACTCGAAGGTGCCGTAGTTTCGGTGCGT
The DNA here is from genome assembly GCF_018294505.1 of Triticum aestivum. Taxonomy (NCBI): domain Eukaryota; kingdom Viridiplantae; phylum Streptophyta; class Magnoliopsida; order Poales; family Poaceae; genus Triticum; species Triticum aestivum. The sequence continues at coordinate 220,963,547 of NC_057803.1, forward strand.
GATCGGTCGGGCCGTGAAGACGTACGACTACATCAACCGCGTTGTGCTAACGCTTCCGTTTTCGGTCTACGAGGGTACGTGGACAACACTCTCCCCTCTCATTGCTATGCATCACCATGATCTTGCGTGTGCGTAGGAAATTTTTGAAATTACTACGTTCCCCAATAGTGACATCCGAGCCTAGGTTTTATGCGTTGATGTAATATGCACGAGTAGAACACAAGTAAGTTGTTGGCGATATAACTCATACTGCTTACCAGCATGTCACACTTTGGTTCGGCGGTATTGTTGGATGAAGCGGCCCAGACCGATATTACGCGTACGCTTACGCGAGACTGGTTTTACCGCTGTGCTATGCACGCAGGTGACTTGAGAAGGTTAAAACAGCACCAACTTGACAAACTATCGTTGTGGTTTTGATGCGTAGGTAAGAACGGTTCTTGCTAAGCCCGTAGCAGCCACGTAAAGCTTGCAACAACAAAGTAGAGGACGTCTAACTTGTTTTTGCAGGGCATGTTGTGATGTGATATGGTCAAGACGTGATGAGATATAAGTTGTTGTATAAGATGATCATGTTTTGTTGAAGTTATCGGCAACTGGCAGAAGCCTTATGGTTGTCTCTTTATTGCATAAGATGCAAGCGCCAAATAATTGCTTTACTTTATCGATATGCGATAGCAATAGTTGCAAGAGCAATAGTTGGCAAGACGACCATGTGACGACACATTGATATAGATCAAGATGATGGAGATCATGGTATCATGCCAGTGACGATGGAAATCATGACGATGTTTTGGAGATGGAGATCAAAGGCACAAGATGATGATGGCCATATCATGTCACATATTTTGATTGCATGTGATGTTTATCTTTTATGCATCTTATCTTGCTTTGATTGACAGTAGCATTATAAGATGATCTCTCTCTAAATTTCAAGATAAAAGTGTTCTCCCTGAGTATGCACTGTTGCCAAAGTTCATCGTGCCCAGACACCACGTGATGATAGGGTGTGATAAGCTCTACGTCCATCTACAACGGGTGCAAGCCAGTTTTGCACACGCAGAATACTCAGGTTAAACTTGACGAGCCTAGCATATGCAGATATGGCCTCGGAACACTGAGACCGAAAGGTCGAGCGTGAATCATATAGTAGATATGATCAACATAAGTGATGTTCACCATTGAAAGCTACTCCATTTCACGTGATGATCGGTTATGGTTTAGTTGATTTGGATCATGTGATCACTTAGAGGATTAGAGGGATGTCTATCTAAGTGAGAGTTCTTAAGTAATATGATTAATTGAACTTAAATTTATCATGAACTTAGTCCTAATAGTATTAGCATATCTATGTTGTAGATCAATAGCTCAAGTTTAGCTTCCATGTTTTATTTTTGATATGTTCCTAGATAAAACTAAGTTGAAATATGTTAGTAGCAATGATGCGGATTGGATCCGTGATCTGAGGATTATCCTCATTGCTGCACATAAGAATTATGTCCTTGATGCACCGCTAGGTGACAGACCTATTGCAGGAGCAGATGCAGACGTTCTGAACATTTGGCTAGCTCAATATGATGACTACTTGATAGTTTAGTGCACCATGCTTAACGGCTTAGAATCGGGACTTCAAAGGAGTTTTTAACGTCATGGAACATATGAGATGCTCCAGGAGTTGAAGTTAATATTTCAAGCAAATACCCGAGTTGGGAGATATGAAGTCTCCAACAAGTTCTATAGCTAAAAGATGGAGGAGAATAGCTCAAGCAGTGAGCATGTGCTCAGATTGTCTGGGTACTACAATCGCTTGAATCAAGTGGGAGTTAATCTTCCAGATAAAATAGTGATTGACAGAATTCTCTACTCACCATCACCAAGTTAGTAGAACTTCGTGATGAACTATAATATGCAAGGGATAACGGAAACGATTCCCAAGCTCTTCGCGATGCTTAAATCGACGAAGGTAGAAATCAAGAAAAGCATCAAGTGTTGATGGTAAACAAAACCACTAGTTTCAAGTAAAGGGACAAAGGGAAGAAAGGGGAACTTCAAGAAGAACGGCTAGCAAGTTGCTGCTCAAGTGAAAAACCCAAGTCTGGACCAAAGCCTGAAACTGAGTGCTTCTACTGCAAAGGGACTGGTCATTGGAAGCGGAACTACCCCAAGTATTTGGCGGATAAGAAGGATGGCAAAGTGAACAAAGATATATTTGATATACATATTATTGATGTGTACTAGTGTTCATAGCAACCCCTCGATATTTGATACTGGTTCAGTTGCTAAGAGTAGTAACTCGAAACGGGAGTTGCAGAATGAGCAGAGACTAGTTAAGGGTGAAGTGACGATGTGTGTTGGAAGTGGTTCCAAGATTGATATGATCATCATCGCACACTCCCTATACTTTCGGGATTAGTGTTGAACCTAAATAAGTGTCATTTGGTGTTTATTGCAATACGGTTATTCATTTAAGTAAGAGAATAAATTGTTGTTTTGTTTACATGAATAAAACCTTATATGTTTACACACCCAATGAAAATGATTCATTGGATCTCGATCGTAGTGATACACATATTCATAATATTGAAACCAAAAGATGCAAAGTTAATAATGATAGTGCAACTTATTTGTGGAACTGTCGTTTAGGTCATATTGGTGTAAAACGCATGAAGAAAGTCCATGCCGATGGGCTTTTGAAATCACTTGATTATGAATTAATTGATGCTTGCGAACCATGCCTCATGGGAAAGATGACTACGACTCCGTTCTTCGGAACAATGGAGCAAGCAACAGATTTGTTGGAAATCATACATACTGATGTATGTGGTCCAATGAATATTGAGGCTCACGGCAGGTATCATTATTTTCTGATCTTCACAGATGATTTGAGCAGATATGAGTATATCTACTTGACGAAACACAAATCTGAAACATTTGAAAAGTTCAAAGAATTTCAGAGTGAAGTGGAGAATCATCGTAACAAAAATAAAAGTTTCTACGATATGATCGCAGAAGGAAAATATTTGAGTTACGAGTTTGGCCTTCAGTTAAAACATTGTGAAATAGTTTCACTACTCACGCCACCTGGAACACCACAGTGTAATGGTGTGTCTAAACATCGTAACCGTACTTTATTAGATATGGTGCGATCTATGACGTCTCTTACTGATTTACCGCTATCTTTTTGGGGTTATGCATTAGAGACAGCTACATTCACGTTAAATAGGGCACCATCTAAATCCGTTGAGACGACACCGTATGAACTGTGGTTTGGCGAGAAACCTAAGTTGTCGTTTCTTAAAGTTTGAGGTTGCAATGCTTATGTGAAAAAGTTTCAACCTGATAAGCTCAAACCCAAATCGGAGAAGTGCGTCTTCATATGATACCCAAAAGAAAATGTTGGGTACACCTTCTATCACAGATCCGAAGGCAAGATATTCGTTGCTGAGAATGGATCCTTTCTAGAGAAGGAGTTTCTCTCGAAAGAAGTGAGTGGGAGGAAAGTAGAACTTGATGAGGTAACTGTACCTGCTCCCTTATTGGAAAGTAGTTCATCACAGAAATATGTTCCTGTGACTACTGCACCAATTAGTGAGGAAGCTAATGATGATGATCATGTAACTTCAGATCAAGTTGCTACCGAACCTCGTAGGTAAACCAGAGTGAGATCCGCACCAGAGTGGTACGATAATACTGTTCTAGAGGTCATGTTACTTGACCATGACGAGCCTACGAACTATGAGGAAGCGATGATGAGCCCAGATTCCGTGAAATGGCTTGAGGCCATGAAATCTGAGATGAGATCCATGTATGAGAACAAAGTATGGACTTTGATAGACTTGCCCATTGATCGGCGAGCCATTGATATTAAATGGATCTTCAAGAGGAAGACGGACGCTGATAGTAGTGTTACTATCTACAAAGCTAGAATTGTCGCAAAAAGGTTTTCGACAAGTTCAAGGTGTTGACTACAATGAGAGTTTCTCACTCGTATCTATGCTTAAGTCTGTCCGAATCATGTTAGCAATTGCCGCATTTTATGAAATCTGGCAAATGGATAAACAAAACTGCATTCCTTAATGGATTTATTAAAGAAGAGTTGTATATGATGCAACCAGAAGGTTTTGTCAATCCTAAAGGTACTAACAAAATATGCAAGCTCCAGCGGTCCATCTATGGACTGGTGCAAGCATCTCGGAGTTGGAATATACGCTTTGATAAGTTGATCAAAGCATATAGTTTTATACAGACTTGTGGTGAAGCCTATATTTACAAGAAAGTGAGTGGGAGAACTACAACATTTCTGATAAGTATATGTGAATGACATAATGTTGATCGGAGATAATGTAGAATTATTCTGCAAAGCATAAAGGAATGTTTGAAAGGAGTTTTTCAAAGAAAGACCTCGGTGAAGCTGCTTACATATTGAGCATCAAGATCTATAGAGATAGATCAAGACGCTTGATAAGTTTTTTAATGAGTACATACCTTGACAAGATTTTGAAGTAGTTCACAATGGAACAGTCAAAGAAGGAGTTCTTGCCTGTGTTACAAGGTGTGAAGTTGAGTAAGACTGAAAACCCGACCACGGCAGAAGATAGAGAGAAAATGAAAGTCATTCCCTATGCCTCAGCCATAGGTTCTATAAAGTATGCCATGCTGTGTACCAGACCTATTGTATACCCTGCCCTGAGTTTGGCAAGGGAGTACAATAGTGATCTAGGAGTAGATCACTAGATAGCGGTCAAAATTATTCTTAGTGGAATAAGGATATGTTTCTTGATTATGGAGGTGACAAAAAGGTTCGTCGTAAAGGGTTACGTCGATGCAAATTTTGACACTGATCCAGATGACTCTTAATCTCAATCTGGATACATATTGAAAGTGGGAGCAATTAGCTAGACTAGCTCCGTGCAGAGCATTGTTGACATAGAAATTTGCAAAATACATACGGATCTGAATGTAGTAGACCCGTTGACTAAACTTCTATCACAAGCAAAACATGATCACACATTAGTACTCTTTGGGTATTAATCACATAGCGATGTGAACTAGATTATTGACTCTAGTAAACCCTTTGGGTATTGGTCACATGACGATGTGAACTATGGGTGTTAATCACATAGTAATGAGAACTATTGATGTTAAATCACAAGGCGATGTGAACTAGGTTATTGACTCTAGTGCAAGTGGGAGACTGAAGGAAATATGCCCTAGAGGCAATAATAAAGTTATTATTTATTTCCTTATATCATGATAAATGTTTATTATTCATGCTAGAATTGTATTAAACGGAAACATAATACATGTGTGAATACATAGACAAACAGTATGTCACTAGTATGCCTCTACTTGACTAGCTCGTTGAATCAAAGATGGTTAAGTTTCCTAACCATAGACATGAGTTGTCATTTGATTAACGGGATCACATCATTAGGAGAATGATGTGATTGACTTGACTCATTCCGTTAGCATAGCACTTGATAGTTTAGTTTGTTGCTATTGCTTTCTTCATGACTTATGCATGTTCCTATGACTATGAGATTATGCAACTCCCGTTTACCGTAGGAACACTTTGTGTGCTACCAAACATCACAACGTAACTGGGTGATTATAAAGGTGCTCTACAGGTGTCTCCGAAGGTACTTGTTGGGTTGGCATATTTCGAGATTAGGATTTGTCACTCCGATTGTCAGAGAGGTATCTCTGGACCCTCTCGGTAATGCACATCACTTAAGCCTTGCAAGCATTGCAACTAATGAGTTAGTTGCAGGATGATGTATTACGGAATGAGTAAAGAGACTTGCCGGTAACGAGATTGAACTAGGTATTGAGATACCGACGATCGAATCTCGGGCAAGTAACATACCGATGACAAAGGGAACAACGTATGTTGTTATGCGGTCTGACCGATAAAGATCTTCGTAGAATATGTGGGAGCCAATATGAGCATCCAGGTTCCGCTATTGGTTAATGACCGGAGACGTGTCTCGGTCATGTCTACATTGTTCTCGAACCCGTAGGGTCCGCACGCTTAAGGTTTTGATGACATTTATATTATGAGTTTATGAGTTTTGATGTACCGAAGGAGTTCGGAGTCCTGGATGAGATCGGGGACATGACGAGGAGTCTCGAAATGGTCGAGATGTAAAGATCGATATATTGGACGACTATATTCGGACATCAGAAAGGTTCTGAGTGATTCGGGTATTTTTCGGAGTATCGGAGAGTTACGGGAATTCACCGGGGAGTATATGGGCCTTATTGGGCCATACGGGAATAGAGGAGAGAGGCCAAAAGGAAGGAGGCACCCCCCTCTGGTCCAAATTGGACAAGGGGTGCAGCCCACTTTTCCTTGTTTCTCTCCCCCTCTTTCCTTCTCTCCTACTCCAACAAGGGAAGGAGGAGTCCTACTCCCGGTGGGAGTAGGACTCCCCCCTTGGCGCGCCCTCCTCCTAGGCCGGCCGCCTCCCTCCCTTGCTCCTTTATATACGGGAGCAGGGGGAACCCCATAGACAACAGTTGATCATGATCTCTTAGCCGTGTGCGGTGCCCCCTCCACCATAGTCCTCGATAATATTGTAGTGGTGCTTAGGCGAAGCCCTGCGACAGTAGAATATCAAGATCGTCACCACGCCGTCGTGCTAATGGAACTCTTCCCAGACATTTCGCTGGATCGGAGTCCGGGGATCGTCATCGAGCTGAACGTGTACTAGAACTCGGAGGTGTCGTAGTTTCGGTGCTTGATCGGTCGGGCTGTGAAGACGTACGACTACATCAACCGCATTGTGCTAATGCTTCCGCTTTCGGTCTACGAGGGTACGTGGACAACACTCTCCCCTCTCATTGCTATGCATCACCATGATCTTGCGTGTGCGTAGGAAATTTTTGAAATTACTACGTTCCCCAACACACATATGATAACTGTTGTGTAACAAATTTGAAGCATGAGATATTTCTTTGATTGTCTTCCTTATGAGTGGCGGACGGGGACGAGCGATGGTTTTTTCCTACCAATCGATCCCCCTAGGAGGATGCGTGCAGTGCTTGGTTTTTGATGACATGTAGATTTTTGCAATAAGTATGTGAGTTCTTTATGACTAATGATGAGTCCATGGATTATATGCACTCTCACCCTTCCACCATTGATAGCTTCTCTAGTACCGCGCAACTTTTGCCGGTACCATAAACCCACCATTTACCTTCCTCAAAACAGCCACCATACCTATCTATTATGGCATTTCCATAGCCATTCCGAGATATATTGCCATGCAACTTTCCACCGTTCCGTTTATTATGACACGCTCCATCATTGTCATATTGCCTTGCATGATCATGTAGTTGACATGGTATTTGTGGCAAAGACACCATTCATAATGTTTTCATACATGTCACTCTTGATTCATTGCACATCCCGGTACACCGCGGCGGCACGCATATATTCATATTTTTGTTCTAAGTATCGAGTTGTAAATAAATAGAAGTGTGATGATCATCCTTATTAGAGCATTGTCCCATTTGAGGAAATAAAGAGAGAGGGGGAGAGAGAGAAAGGCCAAAAAAAGAAGGCCCAAAAAATGAGAGAAAAAGAGAGAAGGGACAATGTTACTATCCTTTTTCCACACTTGTGCTTCAAAGTAGCACCATGATCTTCATGATAGAGAGTCTCTTATTTTTTCACTTTCATATACTAGTGGGAAATTTTCATTATAGAACTTGTCTTGTATATTCCAACGATGGGATTCCTCAAATGCCCTGGGTCTTCGTGAGCAAGCAAGTTGGATGCACACCCACTTAGGTTCTTTTGATGAGCTTTCATACATTTGTAACTCTAGTGCATCCGTTGCATGGCAATCCCTACTCTCTCACATTGACATCTATTGATGGGCATCTCCATAGCCCATTGATACGCCTAGTTGATGTGAGACCATTTTCCTCCTTTTTGTCTTCTCCACAATCACCACTCTATTCCACCTATAGTGCTATGTCCATAGCTCACGCTCATGTATTGCGTGAAAGTTGAAAAGGTTTAAGATTACTAAAGTATGAAACAATTGCTTGGCTTGTCATCGGGGTTGCGCATGATTTGAATATTTTGTGTGATGAAGATGGAGCATAACCAAACTATATGATTTTGTAGGGATGAACTTTATTTGGCCATGTTATTTTGAGAGGACATAATTACTTTGTTAGTATGCTTGAAGTATTATTAATTTTTTGCCAATATTAAACTTTTGTCCTGAATCTTTTGGATCTGAACATTCATGCCACAATAAAGAAAATTACATTGATAAATATGTTAGGCAGCATTCCACGTCAAAAAATATGTTTTTATCATTTACCTACTCGAGGACGAGCAGGAATTAAGCTTGGGGATGCTTGATACGTCTCCAAGGTATCTATAATTTTTTATTGTTCCATGCTATTATATTATCTGTTTTGGATGTTTAATGTGCTTTAATATGCTGTTTTATATTATTTTTGGGACTAACCAATTAACCGAAGGCCCAGTGCCAGTTTCTGTTTTTTTGCCTATTTCAATGTTTCGCAGAAAAGGAATACCAAATGGAATTAAACCTTCGCGATGATCTTTCTTGGACCGAAAGAAAACCAAGAGACTTGGAGTGGAAGTCTAGATGTCCGTGAGGCGGCCACGAGGCAGGAGGGCGCGCCTAGGGGGTAGGCGCACCCCCCACCCTCGTGGGCCCACGGAGCTCCACCGACGTACTTTTTTCTCCTGTATATACTCTTATACCCTAGAACACCTGAGGGAGCTACGAAACCACTTTTCCACCGCCGCAAACCTTCTATTTCATGTAATACTCTTTTGCTGTGTGTTTGCCGAGATCAGATGAATTGTGGGCTTATAAACTTGATTATCTGTGAATATTATTGGTTCTTCTCTGAATTCTTATATGCATGATTTGATATCTTTGCAAGTCTCTTCGAATTATCGGTTTAGTTTGGCCTACTAGATTGACCTTTCTTGCAATGGGAGAAGTGCTTAGCTTTGGATTCAATCTTGCGGTGTCCTTTCCCAGTGACAGTAGGGGTAGTAAGGCACGTATTATATTGTTGCCATCGAGGATAAAAAGATGGGGTTTATGTCATATTGCTTGAGTTTATCCCTCTACACCATGTCATCTTGCTTAATGCGTTACTCTGTTCTTATGAACTTAATACTCTAGATGCATGCTAGATAGCGGTCGATGTGTGGAGTAATAGTAGTAGATGCAGAATCATTTCGATCTACTTAACAGGGACGTGATCCCTATATTCATGATCATTGCCTTAGATATCTTCATAACTATGCACTTTTCTATCAATTGCTTGGTAGTAATTTGTTCACCCACCATAATACATGCTATCATTAGAGAAGCCACTAGTGAAACCTATGGCCCCCGGGTATCTTTCTTATTAGATTGCATCTCTTTTATTATTGCATCTTGTTTACTATTTTGCAATCTTTACTTTCCAATCTATACAACAAAATACCGAAAATATTTATCTTACTATCTCTATCAGATCTCACTTCCGCAAGTGACCGTGAAGGGATTGACAACCCCTTTATCGCGTTGGTTGCGAGGTTCTTGATTGTTTGTGCAGGTACTAGGTGATTTTTGCGTTGTCTCCTACTGGATTGATACCTTGGTTCTCAAAAACAGAGGGAAATACTTAAGCTACTTTGCAGCATCACCCTTTCCTCTTCGAGGGAAAACCAACACGTGCTCAAGAGGTAGCAGCTTCCTTGTCCAAGTTCAACTAATTTGCTCAAGTTTGAAAATTATTAATGGGTATTCACAATCATAGAAGATGTCCAAGATAATATATTTGTATGTGAAATTTCTCTTCCTTATACTAATCATTCATGAATTGCTTGTATGACCAATATTGTGATTGTCAAGCTTCAAAGGATTTCACTTTCTAAACCCAATGTGAAGCTACTACTAGGCATAAACATATAATTTCAAGTTCATGATATTCAATTCATTCAAAAATTTACTCATAGGATATAAGTGAAGCACAATAGTAAAAGACAAACTACTCCACAAAGATATAAGTGAAGATCAAACGAGTAGTTAAGTAAATGGGTAGCTAATTGAGGACTCTCTCGTATTTAAAGCTTTCAGATCTAAGTATTTTATTAAAAAAACAAGCAAATCTAAACAAAATGACATTTCAAGAATAGCACAACTCATGTGAAGAAGCAAAAACCTAAGCTCAAGTGATACTAACCGATAATCATTGATGAAGAAAAGTGGGATGCCTACCGGCCATCCCCAAGCTTAGATGCTTGAGACTTCTTGAAATATTATCTTGGGATGCCTTGGGCATCCCCAAGCTTGAGATTTTGTGTCTCCTTAATTCCTTTTATATCACGGTTTCCCTAAATCTTAAAACTTCATCCACACAAAACTCAACAAGAACTCGTGAGATAAGTTAGTATAAATTAATGCAAAAACCTTATCATTCTCTACCGTAGCAAATCATTCATAAACCACCACTTATATTGTACTATCAAGATAATATTCATAATTGTTTTCCCAAAATTCCCACTGTAGCATATCATTTATACAATTTATATTGATCAACATTAGCCATAGAAACTAGAAAACAAGCAAATTATGCATTGGAAACAGAATCTGTCAAAAACAGAATATTCTGTAATAATCTGGACAACTACCATACTTTTGCTACTCCAAAAATTCTGAAAAATTAGGACAACGTAGGGAATTTGTATATCTATCACCTCTAAAAAATTGATATCCAAAGCACGTTCCAGTAAATTTCCAAAATTCCTGGACTGAGCGCAAAAGTTTCTGTTTTTGCATAGAATCAAGTCAACTATCACCCACACTATCCCAAAGGCTTTACTTGGTACTTATTGAAACAAAAGCTATAAAACATGATTACTACAATAGTCTAATCATGTGAACATACAAAAATGGTAAGGGTAAATGTTGGGTTGTCTCCCAACAAGCGCTTTTCTTTAATGCCTTTTAGCTAGGCATGAAGAGTTCAATGATGCTCGCATAAAAGATAAGAATTAAAACATACAAGAGCATCATGAATCATAAGTTCCTCTCTCATAATAATTTTCAGTATCATAATGAATAATTCATCAATATAATTATCACATAAATCATTCTTTTAATGATCCAAAAGAATAGAAAATTTCTTACTCACCATAGAAGCAATTTTATTCTCATGATTAGTAGTGGGAGCAAACTCAACAAAATAACTATCATGGGATTGAAAATTAAAATCATGATGACAAGTTTCAGAGCTATAATTATTCTTTATAACATACATGTCATCACCATAATCATCAAAGATAGGAGGCATGCTTTCATCATAATACATTTTCTCATCAAACATAGCATCCCCAAGCTTATGGCTTTGCATATCATTATCATCATGGATATTCAAAGAGTTCATACCAACAACATTGCAATCATGCTCATCATTCAAATATTTTTGTTAAACATTTTATAGAATTCTTCTTCTATCAATTGAGCACAATTTTCCTTTCCATCATTTTCATGAAAGACATTATAAAAATGAACAATATGAGGCCACTTCAATTCCATTTTTTGTGGTTTTATTTTATAAATGAAACTAGTGATCAAACAAGAATCTAAAAGATTTGACTGCAAGATCTAAAGATATACCTCCAAGCACTCACGTCCCCGGCAACGGTGCCAGAAAAGAGCTTGATGTCTACTACACAACTTGTTCTTGTAGACTCGTGTTCGGCGTCCAAGCGCATAGTTTTGTAGGACAGTAGCAATTTTCCCTCAAGTGGATGACCTAAGGTTTATCAATCCATGAGAGGTGTAGGATGAAGATTGTCTCTCTCAAATGACCCTGCAACCAAATAACAAAGAGTCTGTTGTGTCCCCAACACGCGAAATACAATGGTAATTTGTATAGGTGCACTAGTTTGACAAAGAGATGGTGATACAAGTGTAGTAATGATAGTAGATATTGATTTTTGTAATAGGAACAATAAAAACAACAAGGTAGCAATTGATAAAACGGAGCACAAACGATATTGCAATGCTTAAAAATGAGGCCTAGGGTCCGTACTTTTTCTAGTGCAATCTCTCAATAGTGCTAACATAATTGGATCATATAACCATCCCTCAACGTGCGACAAAGAATCACTCCAAAGTTCCTATCTAGCGGAGAACATAAGAAGAAATTGTTTGTAGGGTACGAAACCACCTCACGATCGATCTAACCAAGAGTTCATACTAAAATAACACCATATGATACACATCAACCAACTCTAATGGCACCTAGATACTCTAATGTCACCGTCAGTCTTCGTGAGTTGATTATACGATATGCATCAAACAATTTCAAATTCATTATACACAATCCAACATAAACAACCTCAAAGAGTGCCTTAAGATTTCTATCGGAGAAACAAAGACGAGAATGTGCATCAACCCCTATGCATAGATTACCCCAATGTCACCTCGGGAATCCATGAGTTGAGCGCCAAAACACACATCAAGTGAATCAATATGACACCCCATTGTCACCACGGGTATTCATAGCAAGACATACATCAAATGTTCTCAAATCCATAAAAAAATTTAATTCGATAAGAGCAAAATCTCAAAGGAAAAACTCAATTCATCACGAGAAGATAGAGAGGGCAAAACACCATATGATCCAACTATATTAACAAAGCTCGAGATAAATCAAGATCGTGCCATCTCAAGAACACGAGAGAGAGAGAGAGAGATTAAACACATGGCTACTGGTACAAACCCTCAGCCCCAAGGGTGGACTACTCCCTCCTCATCATTGTGGCCGAGAGGATGATGAAGATGGCCACCGGTGATGATTTCCCATTCTGGCAGGGTGCCGGAACAGGGTCGAGATTGGTTTTCGTGGCTATAGAGGCCTGCGGCGGTAGAACTTCTGATGTATCGACTCTCCTAGGGTATTTGGAATATTTGGGAATATATAGGGTGAAGAGGCGGTGCGGGAGGCTATCGAGGTGGGCACAACCGACCAGGGCGCGCCTAGGCCCCCAGGCGTGCCCCAGTGGGTTGTGCCCCCCTCGAGGCACCCCTCTGGTACTTCTTTGGCCCAAGTTGTGTCCTCTGGTCCATCAAAATTCTTCAAAAAGTTTTGCTGTATTTGGACTCCATTTGGTATTGACTTCCTGCGATGTAAAAATAAGCAAAAAACAGCAACTGTCACTAGGCACTATGTCAATAGGTTAGTCCCAAAAATGATATAAAGTTGCTATAAAATGATTGCAACATATCCAAAAATAGTAATATAACAGCATTAATACTTCATAAATTATTACATATGTTGAAGACGTATCAATTCCCGACTCCATGGCAGTGCCCTGGCCGCGTGTCGACCATCCAGGGTTCCCCGACGTCCCTACTAGGTCGCTCCCGCACCCATGATCGATCTTCCCCCTTCCCCCATGTCTCAACTCCCTCGGCCTGCCACATGTTCTCCGCAACCGCTGGCGGGCCATCGGCGTTGTCACAACCAAGCAATGTTTTAAGTAATAGCGTCGGTAGCTCAGGCCAGCTGCTACAAGTCGAAAGCTGCGCTAGGTAATAGCGTGTTTGGCATGATGCGGCCGATATATGGGCTATCAGACCACAATAGCGGCCCTTTGTGTAAGGCCGGTTGCGGGCATAGCGGAAAGCTTAAAAAAAATTAGACCACCAATCCTCTTATCCGATTATCCCATCCCCTTCTCCTGGCGGCGGGCGGCTGGCACTTCCCTGGCGGCGGCGCGGCTAACGCCGGAGGCCGGATGGAGAGGCAAATCCAGGCTCACCATCACCGGATGCCGCCACTCCCCTAGCCCATCTTGTTAGACTGTATTTACATATAGCTTCTGTATATGTCTTGTATATTGTATTGTACACCTTGGTGTACCCCTTATATATATGAGATAGCCACACCCTTAACGGGTGTCGTGCAGTTTCCCAAAACCTTGTGTTTAACATGGTATCAGAGCTCCTTGACCTCAGCATCACCGACTACTTTGGCAAGATGACGCGTCTCGCCGATACCTTGGCCTCCATTGGCCAGCCGCTTCGTAAGGAGGACTTCACCACCTTCGTCATGAACGGACTGGATGACGACTATGATAACCTTGCTGAAAATATCAATGGTCGTGACACTCCGCTTGAACCTCGTGAGCTCTACGCCCGCCTCCTAGCCACGGAACAACGCATCAAGTCCCGTCGTGCTAACCCGAGTTTTCTTGCTGCCAATGCTGCCACGCGTGGCAAAGGGAAGCCCTTCAAATCACCCACCGGCGGCAAGTCAGTGCCTTCGACTCCACAGACTCAGCGGCCACCTGCCGCCGCTGCCATGCCTACGACCGGGGGTGGTCGGTGTGCCTGCTGCCCCTCTTGTGGTGTTCAGCTCCCCTGTCAGCTGTGCAATATTCCAGGTCACATCGCCTCCCGCTGTCATCGCCGCTTCAAGCAGGACTTCCTCGGCATCGGCAACAATGGCAAAGGCAACGAGAAGCAGGCTGCCTTGGCCACTCATGAGCCTGCTCGCCAAGCAGGCCACACTCCATCATATCCCATCGACCCAACTTGGTGCATGGATACAGGCGCTACGAATCATTTGACAGGCGAGATGGGCAAACTCTCCATGCAGGAACCGTACCGTGGACATGATCAGATTCACACCGCCAATGGAGCAGGTATGCACATATCACATGTTGGTCAGGCCTCTCTCTTAACTTGCACACAAAAATCTCTTCATCTCCGTAATGTTCTTAGAGTTCCTTCCGCTACTCGTAGCTTATTGTCTGTTCCTCAACTTACTCGTGATAACAATGTTTTCACTGAGTTTCATCCTTTTCATTTTTTTATCAAGGATCGGGCCACGAGGGACGTTCTGCTTAGAGGTCGCCTGCGTGATGGACTTTATGCACTTGATCTACCATCTGCTCCTCGAGCGTTCAGCGGTGTCCGTGTTTCGCCCACTCATTGGCATGCACGGCTTGGTCATCCTGCAACTCCCATAGTTCGTAGTATTCTACATCGCCATAATCTTCCCATTGTGTCCAATAAAAATGCTGCCACAGTCTGTGATGCCTGTCAGCAAGGCAAGAGTCATCAGCTTTCGTTTTCAGATTCGAGTCGTGTCGTTAAAACTCCACTTGAGCTTATTTTTTCTGATGTATGGGGCATGCCCAAACTTCTGTGAGTGGTCATAATTATTATGTCAGTTTTATTGATGCTTATAGTCGATTCACATGGCTTTACCTTATCAAGCGTAAATCTGATGTGTTTGATGTGTTTCTCCAATTTCAAGCTCACGTTGAGCGTCTTCTCAAGCATAAGATTATCCATGTCCAGACCGATTGGGGGGGGTGAGTAACACAACCTCAATTCCTTTTTTAATAAGCTTGGAATTTCACATCGCGTGTCTTGTCCTCATACACATCAGCAGAATGGCACGGCTGAACGTAAGCATCGTCACATTGTTGAAACTGGTCTCACTTTACTTGCCCATGCATCGGTACCCTTTAGGTTTTGGAGTGATGCATTTTCCACTGCCTGTTTTCTCATAAATAGGCTTCCTACACGACTCCTTGGAATGAAAACACCGCTTGAACTGCTGCTTAATGAGTCTCCAGATTATACCTTTCTCAAAGTTTTTGGTTGTGCTTGCTGGCCTCATCTTCGTCCATATAATAAGCGCAAGCTTGAGTTTCGATCCAAACTTTGTGTTTTTCTTGGGTATAGCTCTCTTCATAAAGGGTACAAGTGTCTCCACATTCCGTCTAATCGTGTCTACATCTCGCGTGATGTTGTGTTTGATGAGAATGTATTCCCGTTCTCGTCTTTCTCCATAACTCCTGCACCTCCGGTTCCATCTTCATCTACCACTTCTCCCCTGCCTGCTCAATTTGTTGATGTTGCATACTCTCCTGCGTTGTTGCCTAATCATGCTGCAGGTACAGGTCGTGGAGCTCGTCTTGAGTTACTAGATGAACAGGAGGAGCCGTCGGGTGCACCTGGCTTGGTGCCTGGTGCCATGCATGCGCCATGCATGCCTCCCGCGCGACCGGGGTCGGCAGCCCCGGCCTCACCCGCGCGACCGGAGTCGGCTGCCGCACCAGCTCTTCCCAGGCTGGACTCACCTGGGCCTCAAGGTGTCGTCCCCGACTCTCCTGGGCTGGCCTCAAATGGGCCGGCCATGGATGGCGTGGAGCAGCCGGCCTCCCCTGGGGCGGAGTCGCCTGGGCTGGTCTCCCCTGGACCAGCCTCGCCTGGGCCGGGATCGCCTGGGCTGGTGTCGCCCGCCTCCATGCCGTCGTCTGGCCCTGCCTCGTCACTGCCTTCGTCGCCTGATGCCTCGCCGGTCTCTCTGGTTCCGTCACGACCGGCTGCTGCTGCTCAGAGGCCACACACGCGCAGCAGGTCTGGCATTTTCTGTCCCAAGCAACGCAAGGATGGGACGGTGGCGTGGCTTGCAGCATGTGTTGCTCATCTCAAGGAAGATCCTTCGGCTGAACCGCGTCATTTTCAGGCTGCCCTTGGGATCCCTCATTGGCGACAGGCTATGGAACAAGAGTTTCAAGCGTTATTGACAAATGGTACATGGCAACTTGTTCCTCCGGTCTCTGGTGTTAATGTCATTGACTCCAAGTGGGTCTTCAAAGTTAGAAGGCATGCTGATGGTTCTATTGAACGCTATAAGGCACGGTTAGTGGCGAAAGGGTTCAAACAACGGTATGGTCTTGACTATGAGGATACATATAGTCCGGTGATCAAACCAACGACTATCCGACTTCTGTTATCCTTGGCTGTTACTCGAGGCTGGTTTCTTCGTCAGCTGGACGTTCAGAATGCTTTTTTGCATGGAGTTCTGGATGAGGAGGTTTACATGCGTCAGCCACCAGGATTTGTGGATTCTGCTCGCCCTCATCATCTGTGCCGTCTGGTCAAGGCGCTCTATGGGTTGAAGCAGGCTCCTCGTGCCTGGCATGCCAGGTTGGGCTCTGTTCTTTGGTCCCTGGGTTTTGTTCCTTCCACTGCTGATACGTCACTCTTTCTTCTGCATCGGCCTGAGGTGACGATGTATCTGCTGGTGTATGTTGATGAAATTATTCTTATCAGCTCATCAGATGTTGCTGCTGATCGTCTCATCTCCTCCTTGAGTGGTGATTTTGCGGTGAAGGATTTAGGCACGTTGCATTACTTCCTTGGCTTGGAAGTCTCTCGTTCTCCTGCTGGTTTGACACTCACTCAACATAAGTACTCCATGGATTTGCTGCACAAGGCAGGTATGCTACAGTGTAAACATGCCATGACTCCTATGTCTGCTACTGATCGTTTGTCTGCATTTGATGGAGATCCTCTCACTTCGGATGACTCTACTGAGTATCGCAGTATTGTTGGTGGTCTGGAGTATCTGACCATCACTCGGCCTGACATCTCCTATGCAGTCAATCGTGTTTGTCAGTTTCTTCATGCTCCTCGGACTACTCACTGGTCAGCGGTGAAGCGTATTCTTCGTTATATACGCCTCACTGCAGCATATGGTCTGCTCCTTCAGCCAGCACCGTCTCCTACGCTTTCTGCTTTTTCAGATGCTGACTGGGCTGGTAATCCAGATGACAGGCGATCAACGGGGGGGCATGCTGTCTTCTTTGGTCCTAACTTGATCGCCTGGGCTGCTCGCAAACAAGCTACAGTGTCCAGGAGCAGCACTGAAGCAGAATATAAAGCTGTTGCAAATGCTACAGCTGAGATCATATGGGTACAGTCCTTATTGAGAGAGTTGGGAGTTCCTCAAACTCAGCCGCCTGTCCTTTGGTGTGATAACATTGGAGCTACATATCTCTCATCTAATCCAGTGTTTCATGCTCGGACAAAGCACATAGAAGTTGACTATCATTTTGTACGGGAACGTGTTGCACAGAAGCTACTCCACATCAAGTTCATCTCCTCCAAAGATCAACTTGCTGACATCTTCACGAAGCCTCTTCCACAACCTCAGTTTGTAGGCTGCAGGCGCAATCTTAACATACTTTGTACTTCAGGGCATAGTGAAGATTGAGGGAGGGTGTTAGACTGTATTTACATATAGCTTCTGTATATGTCTTGTATATTGTATCGTACACCTTGGTGTACCCCTTATATATATGAGATAGCCACACCCTTAACGGGTGTCGTGCAGTTTCCCAAAACCTTGTGTTTAACACATCTTCCCCTGCCGGTCTTTGAGGGAGCAGCCAACACGACGGCCACCTCATCGCTCTTGCTCGACGCCTTTCCCTGGTCGACTACTGACCGGTGCGGGACGACACGGCAAGATGGTGGGCAGTACCTCGCTGGGACGGCGGTGCTCAAGCTCAATGCCCATGTCCCCTCGCTGGTCCCTGTTCGACGCCCTACTAGTCGACGTCCCAATCCGATACAGTCCGCACCTCCTCGCTTGACGACTACTTCTGTCCGGCAGCTAACCTTTTCTCTATTATTTGTTCATACTCACCAATTCATAGTTTCTCCTGTAGCTCAGCTTCTCTGATCGATCCACTTACAGAGTTACTGTACTAGGCTTAGTCTATTCGATGCACTTACCCTTTCTCCGATCGATGCACTTGCAGAGTTACAGTTAGTCTATTCGATGCATAGCTTAGTAGTCAGTACTTAGCACTTGTAGTTACAATAGACCTAATTAGGAGGAGCTCAGATCATAGAACACTCCATAATCTCGTTGGTGGCACTAGCACAAGATGGAATTGGTAATCCCTGTTTGCATTCAGTAGCTCAGCTCATAGAACAATACATTGTTACTATATAGTTGTGCCTCACGTTCCATTTCTGTTGTTACTCGGTAGCTGAGGAAACTTGCACATTATTGTCTTTCTAAATTCAGTCAAATTTCTTTTGTAATTTTGTTTTGTACTTGGCAACTGGCAGTTGTAAATTCAGTTTGCTTGCAATATCTTTTGTATTGTATCAACAAATTCAGTTTACTGGCAATTATAAATGAAACAAATCAACTATCTGCACTTTTAATTCAGTTAAATACCTTATGTTTGTTTCTTTTTTCTGAAGTGGTAATTCAGTCAACTATCTGCACTTGTAATTAAGAAGACCAAGAAGTGTACATGGATCTGAATGGAGAAGAGGACGAGGATGGCGAATGACTTGTGCATCTTCCATGATCAAAACTGGATCTGTTTATTTTTGCGTGATGGTCGTGGTCTGACTTGTATGGTTGCATCTTCCATGATCAGAACTGGATCTATTTTTTTTGTGTGATGGTCGTGGTCTGACTTTTATGGTTGGTTGGTAGTTTTTGTTTGCATGGTTACATGGTTGAATATTGTACAATGGACTAATTGTAGTGTATATGTGTTGTGTCGTACTGATAGTTTTTTTTTTGCATGGTTGAATATTGTTCGGATGGACTAGTTACAGTCTATATGCTTATATAAATGATGATTATTCAATTCAAGTGTCATATTGTTGTCAACGGCTTAAAAATATACATTATATTCTCAAATTTGCAAGTGTTTTTACAAATCCGCTATGCGGACATAGTGCCCGCAATATTGCCCGCTATCCGCATTCCGCTATGCCGAGCCCAATCCGCTACCAGCCCATTATCCGCTATTTAAAACCTTGCAACCAAGGTCATCATCGAGCGGAGCAAGCATGTCCAAGAGGTCCGGTGTTACTTCTTGAGTTTGCGTTGATTTTTCCCTTGAAGAGGAAAGGGTGATGCTAAGTATTTCCCTAAGTTAAGAATCAAGGTATTAATCCAGTAGGAGGCACAAGCAAGTCTCCAATCTATGCACCTACACAAACTAACAAACACTTGCACCCAACACGAAAAAAAGGGGTTGTCAATCCCTTCACGGTCTCGAACAAGAGTGAGATCTAATATAGATAGAGATAAAAGATAAATAAAAGAGAAAACTAAAGTAAATCTAAATAAATTGCAGCAAGGTATTTTTCTTGATTTATAGATCTAAAAATATATGATGAAAAATAGACCCGGGAGCCATAGGTTTCACTAGAGGCTTCTCTCTTGTAAGAAACCATACAGTGGGTAAACAAATTACTGTCGAGCAATTGATAGAAAAGCGCAAAGTTATGACGATATCCAATGCAATGATTATGAATATAGGCATCACGTCCGTGTCAAGTAAACCGACTCCCGCCTGCAGCTACTACTATTACTTCACACATCGACCGCTATCCAGCATGCACCTAGACTATTAAGTTCATAAGAACGGAGTAACACCTTAA
Source organism: Triticum aestivum (assembly GCF_018294505.1). Lineage (NCBI taxonomy): Eukaryota > Viridiplantae > Streptophyta > Magnoliopsida > Poales > Poaceae > Triticum > Triticum aestivum. Next base: position 220,983,829 of record NC_057803.1, read on the forward strand.
GTAAGATGACATGATGTAGAGGGATAAACTCAAGCACTATGATGAAAATCTCATCTTTTTACCCTTGATGGCAACAATACAATACGTGCCACGCAACCCCTATGTTATCACTGGGTGAGGACACTGCAAGATTGAACCCAAAACGAAGCACCTCTCCCGTTGTAAGAAGAATCAATCTAGTTGGCCAAACCAAACTGATAATTGGAAGAGAAATACAAAGATATTTAATCATCCATAAAAGAGTTCAGAAAAGACTCAGATAATAATCATAGATAATCTGATCATAAATCCACAATTCATTGGATCTCGACAAACACACCGCAAAAGAATATTACATCAGATAGAACTCTAAGAACATCGAGGAGAACATTGTATTGAAGATCAAAGAGAGACAAGAAGCCATCTAGCTACTAGCTATGGACCCGTAGGTCTGTGGTAAACTAATCACGCTTTATCAGAAGGGTAATAGAGTTGATGTAGATGCCCTCCGTGATCAAATCCCCCTCCAACAGGGTGTCGGAAAAGGCCCCAATATGGGATCTCACGGGAATAGAGGCTTGCGGTGGCAGAAAAGTATGTGGTCGCTTCTGTTGGTTTGGGAATATTTGGGAATTTATAGCGCAAGAATTAGGGTTGGAGGACTCCCGAGGGGCCCACAAGCCAGGGAGCCGTCCCCCTAGGGTGCGGCCTGAGGGCTCTTCTGTCCCCCTCTCCAAGCTCCGTGGATGTCTTCTGGTCCAAGAAAAATCATCGTAAAGTTTTATTCCGTTTGATATTCCTTTTCTGTAAAACTCAAAAACAAGGAAAAACAAAAAATGGCACTAGGCTCTAGGTTAATAGGTTGGTCCCAGAAGTAATATAAAAAAGCATATTAATGCATATAAAACATCCAAAACAAATAATATAATAGCATGGAACAATAAAAAATTATAGATACATTGGAGACGTATCAAGCATCCCCAAGCTTAATTCATGCTCGTCCTCGACTAGGTAAATGATAAAAACAATTTTTTGATATGGAATGCTACCTAACATATTTATCTATGTAATTTTCTTTATTGTGGCATGGATATTTAGATCCATAAGATTCAACACAAAAGTTTAATATTGACATAAATACAATAATACTTCAAGCATACTAATAAAGCAATCGTGTCTTCTGAAAATAACATGGCCAAAGAAAGTTATCCCTACAAAATCATATAGTCTGGCTATGCTTCATCTTCCTCACACAAAGTATTTTATCATGCACAACCCCAATGACAAGCCAAGCAATTGTTTCATACTTTTGATGTTTTCAAACCTTTTCAACTTTCACGCAATACATGAGCGTGAGCCATGAATATAGCACTATAGGTGGAATAGAATGTGGTGGTTGTGGAGAAGACAAAAAGAAGGAGAAAGACTCACATCAACTAGGCATATTAATGGGCTATGGACATGCGCATCAATAGATATAAATGTGAGTGAGTAGGGATTGCCATGCAACGGATGCACTAGAACTACAAGTTTATGAACGCTCAAAAAGAAACAAAGTGGGTGTGCATGCAACTTGCTTGATCATGAAGACCTAGGGCAATTTGAGGAAGCCCATTATTGGAATATACAAGGCAAGTTATATAAAGAAAAATTCCCACTAGTATATGAAAGTGAGAAAATAGGAGACTCTCTATCATGAAGATCATGGTGCTACTTTGAAGCACAAGTGTGGAAAAAGAATAGTAACATTGTCCCTTCTCTCTTTTCTCTTTTTTTGGTTGGCTTCTTTGGCCTATTTTATTTTATTTGGGCTTCTTTGGCCTCTTTTATTTTTTATAAAGCCCGGAAACTCATCCCAACTTGTGAGGGAATCATAGCTTCCATCATCCTTTCCTCACATGGGACAATGCTCTGATAATGATGAGCATCACACTTTTATTTACTTACAACTCAAGAATTACAAATTGATACTAGAACAAAATATGACTCTATATGAATGCCTCCGGTGGTGTACCGGGAAGTGCAATGATCAAGAGTGACATGTATAAAAAATATGAACGGTGGCCTTGCCACAAATACTATGCCAACTACATGATCATGCAAAGCAATATGACAATGATGAAGCGTGCCATACTAAATGGAATGGTGGAAGTTGCATGGCAATATATCTCGGAATGGCTATGGAAATGCCATAATAGGTAGGTATGGTGGCTGTTTTGAGGAAGGGTATATGGTGGGTTTAATGCACCGACGAAAGTTGTGTGGTACTAGAGAGGCTAGCATTGGTGGAAGGGTGAGAGTCCATATAATCCAAGGACTCAACATTAGTCATAAAGAACTCACATACTTATTGCAAAAATTTATTAGCTATCGAAGCAAAGTACTATACGCATGCTCCTAGGGGATAGATTGCTAGGAAAATACCATCGGTCGTCCCCGACCGCCACTCGTAAGGAAGACAATCAAAAAATAAATCATGCTCCGACTTCATCACAGAACGGTTCACCATACGTGCATGCTACAGGAATCACAAACTTTAACACAAGTATTTCTACCAATACACAATTACTCACTAGCATGAATCTAGTATCACCATATTTATATCTCAAACCAAATGTGAGGAATCAAACTTCTCATCTACTCAATGTTCTTTCAATGAAAGTTTTTATTATATCCCTCTTGGATGCCCATCATATTAGGACTAAATTCATAACCTAAGAAAATTACCATGTTGTTTTGAAGACTCTCAAAATAATATAAGTGAAGCATGAGAGTTCAACAATTTCTATAAAATAAAGCCACCCCCATGCTCAAAAAAGATATAAGTGAAGCACCAGAGCAAATTGCCTAGCTCAAAAGATATAAGTGAAGCACATAGTGTATTCTAATAAATTCACGATTCATGCGTGTCCCTCTAAAAATATGTGTACACAAGGATGATTGTGGCAAACTAAAAAGCAAAGACTCATATCATACAAGACGCTCCAAGCAAAACACAAATCATGTGGCGAATAGAAATATAGCCTCAAGTAAATTTACCGATGGATTGAAAACGAAAGAGGGGATGCCATATGGGGCATCCCCAAGCTCAGATGCTTTGTTGTCCTTGAATATTACCTTGGGGTGCCTTGGGAATCCCCAAGCTTAGGCTCTTTCCACTCCTTATTCCATAATCCATCAAATCTTTATCCAAAACTTGAAAACTTCACAACACAAAACTCAATAGAAAACTCATGAGATCCGTTAGTATAATAAAATAAATCACCACTTAGGTACTGTTTTGAACTCATTCTTTATTTATATTGGAGTGATATCTACTGTATCCCAACTTCTCCATGGTTCATACCCCCTAATACTACCCATAGATTCATCAAAATAAGTAAACAACACATAGAAAACAGAATCTGTCAAAAAGAGAACTGTATGTAGCAATCTAAAAACTTCGTATACTTCTGTAACTCCAAAAATTCTGAAAACTTAGGACAATCTAGGAAATTTGTATATCAATCTTGTGTAAAAGAATTCTGATCAAAGGCTCATTTCTGTGATTTTTTAAAATTCTAGCAATGAGCGCAAAAGTTTCTATTTTTCAGCAAGATCAAATCAACTATCACCATAGACCATCCCAAAGGTGTTACTTGGCTCAAACACTAACTGAAACACCGGAACACAATTACTACAAAATTAATAATGTGTATTTATTGAAAACGAGAATCAAAAGCAAAAAAACATAAAATAAAACTGGGTTGCCTCCAAAGAAGCGCTATTATTTAACGCCCCTATCTGGGCATAATACATAGTCTAGGTATTGTCATCTTTGGTATTATTTTTCATAGATTTATTCTCGTTAGGAGGTTTTGCAAAGATAACTTGAAAAACATTATCCATAGAAATTCTGGCATCATTAAGCTGCCCATCTTTGTATCCCTTCTGATTTCCAGCCATAATCCAAGAATATTGTTGGTTAACATCATTGAAAACTTGTTGGATCATATGTAAAACTAGGATTTTCTTTTTAAGATTCTCATAAAAAAATTGACTGTTTCCAAACAAATGTCTCAATGCATAGTCACTATTGTAAAGAATCTCATCTATCACCAGTTTTTCACCGCTCATACCATAATGATCAAAAATTTCCCTAGTTTCCCATACTATGTGATCAAATTGATTCATCAGAACATGGGTAGCTATGCTTTTAGCCTTAGGATCATTCATAAGGGGTAGCTCGTAAAACAATCTTTGCAAGGTACGATGAGTACGAATAGATCTACTTTCAAATTTTGGAACTAGTGCTGAAATAGCCTCCGCATAAGTTTTAGTTCTTTTAAGTATAGGAATATCATCAAGAGGCAGAGTGCCTACACAATTGAAAAATTCTTGTATATGTTTTTTCCCATAAAATTCCCTTGTCCCGAAACAAAAGTTTGAAGATCTATATTTCCTGAACCTCCAATTTTAGGAGTCAGGCCATCATCAGTTTCTACCATACCGAAGTCACTCATGATATTGAGTTCAAGCAAACGAAATATCAAACGAACGAAGGGCGAATAAAAAGGCAATCTTTTTGTATTTTTCTGAAAACGTTTTAGAAGTGGGGAGAGGAAAACGATATGCAAATGGCAAATAATGTAATGGAAGACATGAGAGTTTATGGTGGGTACTTGGTACGCTTGATGTAGAACCTCCCCGGCAACGACGCCAAAAATTCTTCCTGTTACTTCTTGAGCTTGCGTTGATTTTTCCCTTGAAGAGGAAAGGGTGATGCAGCAAAGTAGAGATAAGTATTTCCCTTAGTTAAGAACCAAGGTATCAATCCGGTAGGAGCACAATCAAGTCTCCAATCTATGCACCTGCACAAAGTAACAAATACTTGCACTCAACGCGAAAAAGGGGTTGTCAATCCCTTCATGGTCTCGAACAAGAGTGAGATCTAATAGAGATAGGTATAAAAGATAAATAAAAGGGCAAACTAAAGTAAATCTAAATAAACTGCAGCAAGGTATTTTTGGGTTCTTTTGGTTTATAGATCTGAAAATATATGATGGAAAATAGACTCGGGGGCCATAGGTTTCACTAGAAGCTTCTCTCTTGAAAGAAAACATATGGTAGGTAAACAAATTACTGTCGAGCAATTGATGGAAAAGCACCATTTATGACGATATCCAAGACAATTATTATGAATATAGGCATCATGTTCGTGTCAAGTAGACCGACTCCTGCCTGCATCTACTACTATTACGCCACACATCGACCGCTATCCAGCATGCATCTAGTGTATTAAGTTCATAAGGAGTAACGCCTTAAGTAAGATGACATAATGTAGAGGGATAAACTCAAGCAAAATGATGAAAACCCCATATTTTTACCCTTGATGGCAACAATACAATATGTGCCTCGCTACCCCTACTTTGTCACTGGGTGTGGACTCCACAAGATTGAACCCAAAACTAAGCACCTCTCCCATTGCAAGAAGAACCAATCTAGTTGGCCAAACCAGAATGATAATTCGAAGAGAAATACAAAGATATTTAATCATGCATAAAAGAGTTCAGAAAAGACTCAAATAATATTGATAGATAATCTGATCATAAATCCACAATTAATTGGATCTCGACATATACACCGCAAAAGAATATTACATCGGATAGAACTCCAAGAACATCAAGGAGAACATTGTATTGAAGATCGAAGAGATAGAAGAAGCCATCTGGCTACTAGATATGGACCCGTAGGTCCGTGGTAAACTAGGCATGCTTCATCAGAAGGGCTATAGAGTTTATGTAGATGCCCTCCGTGATCAAATCCCCCTCCGACAGGGTGCCGAAAAAGGCCCCAAGATGGGATCTCACGGGAACAGAGGCTTACGGCGGTGAAAAATATTTTGGTGGACGCTTCTGTTGGGTTGGGAATATTTGGGAATTTATAGCGCAAGAAGTAGTGTTGGAGGACTCCCGAGGGGCCCACAAGACAGGGAGGCACCCCCCTATGGCATGGCCTGAGGGCCTGTGGGTTCCTCGGGACTCCTCTGCCCCCCTCTCCAAGCTCTGTGGATGTCTTCTGGTCCAAGAAAAATCATCGTAAATTTTTATTCCGTTTGATATTCCTTTTCTGTAAAACTCAAACACAAGGAAAAAACCATAAAATGGCACTAGGCCCTAGGTTAATAGGTAAGTCCCCAAAACAAATAAAATAGCATATAAAACATCCAAAACAGATAATATAATAGCATGGAACAATCAAAGGCGTCGTCAGCTTCATCGTCTCGACCACAAGATCGAGGCATAGGGACCGCATCAACGTCTACCATGGCCTCCTTCCCCGAGAACTACCGACGAATGCCGCCCTTCAATCCGTTGTCTCCAAAGCATCCCCGACCTCCCCCTCGCGCCCATCTTCTCGTGGTGAGCTTCGCCGTCTATCCCTGTTGTTTAATTGTTGGCGCGTGCTCCCTAGCTAGCCCCCTCCCACATTCGCGAGTGCCCCGTCGCCGTGTCACATCACCGTTGCCAAGGCCACGCCCATGCACATCCAGAGGCACCCGCACCTTGTGCTCGCCCTGCTCCTGGTCGCGCCTGCTGCAGTCGCTACTACCCGTTGTTGTGCTCGTCGCTGATGCCTAGCACCATTGTTGCCCCGTGCGTCCTCGCAGCCACATCCGACGGCTAGCTCGCGCCCGCCTGCTTTGCGTCCCCTGCGGCCACTGCTAACCAGGGCCAGGCGCCCCCTGCATCCATCGACCCGTGCCCGCCCCAGCCGCTCGCAGCCGCCCGTTGTTGTCATCGCTGCCCGCCCTCGCGACGACCACACCGCATCCCCTGCCCGCACGCGCCCGTGTCTTGGCTGATGCTCGGCTCCACCGCTCGCCGGTGCTGTCCACGCCTCTCTGTCACGCCCAGCCGCGCCCTATCCTCCGCTCCCCCTCTGCTCCCCTCGGCGCGCTGGAGTTCGCCCGCTGCTCCCCTTGTGCCGGCAGCCTGCGCGCACCGCCTCTCTGGCCTGTGCCTGGAGCGCCCCCTCCCCATGCTCCCACTCACGGCTGCCTGCGCTGGTCGCCACCACCGCTTGCGTGCCGCGCTTCCCTACTCGCGCGCCACACTGCGCACTACTGCCTGCTGTTAACTAATACGTCCATTTTGCATCATGTTTTTTACTATTATTTATATTGTTTTATCCATAATAATTTGCAAGGAACACACCAAGAGGGAGAATTTCGGTGGCTGGAAATCTGGACCTGGAAAAGCTATGTCAGGCCACCTATTCTGCACAACTCCAAATGAGCTGAAACTTCACAGAGATTTTTTATGGATTATCTAAGAAATACTGGAGCCAATAAACACCAGAGGGGGGCCACCAGGTGGGTACAACCCACCTCGGCGCGCCCTAGTGGGTTGTGGCCTCCTCAGCCCACCTCCGGTACCCATCTTCTGGTATATAAGTCATTTTGACCTAGAAAAAATGAGAGGGAGACTTTTGGGACGAAGTGCGGCCGCCTCAAGGTGGAACTTGGGCAGGCACACTTTTGCCCTCAGGGGGAGCGATTCCTTCGGGGGAACTTCCCTCTCGGAGGGGGAAATCATCGTCATCATCATCACCAACAACTCTCCCATCTTGGGGAGGGCAATCTCCATCAACATCTTCAACAGCACCATCTCCTCTCAAACCCTAGTTCATCTCTTGTGTTCAATCTTGTTACCGGAACTATAGATTGGTGCTTGTGGGTGACTAGTAGTGTTGATTACATGTTGTAGGTGATTGCTATATGGTTTATTTGGTGGAAGATTATATGTTCAGATCCATTATGCTATTTAATACTCCTCTGATCATGAACATGTTTATCATTTATGAGTAGTTACTTTTGTTCTTGAGGTCACAGGAGAAATCATGTTGCAAGTAATCATGTGAACTTGATATGTGTTCGATATTTTGATAGTATGTATGTTGTTATTCCCTTATGTTGGGGAACGCGGTAATTTCAAAAAAAATCGTACGCACACGCAAGATCCATCTAGGTGATGCATAACAACGAGTGGGGAGAGTGTTGTCCACGTACCCTCGTAGACCGTAAGCGGAAGCATTATGACAACGCGGTTGATGTACTCCTACGTCTTCACGATCCGACCGATCCTAGCACCGAAGGTACGGCACCTCCACGATCTGCGCATGTTTAGCTCGGTGACATCCCACGAACTCTAGATCCAGCTGAGGTCTAGGGAGAGTTTCTTCAGCACGACGGCGTGATGACGATGATGATGAAGTCACCGACGCAGGGCTTCGCCTAAGCTCTACAACGATATGACCGAGGTGGAAATCTGTGGAGGAGGGCACCACACATGGCTAAACAATCAACTTGTGTGTCTATGGGGTGCCCCTTCCCCCATATATAAAGGAGTGGAGGAGGGGAGGGACGACCCTCTCATGGCGCGCCCAAGTGGGGAGTCCTACTCCCGGCGGGAGTAGGATTCCCCCTTCCCTAGTTGGAGTAGGAGAGAAAGGAAGGGGGAGAGAGAGGGAAGGAAAGGGGGGCCGGCCCCACACCCAATTAGGATTGGGCTTGCGGGGCACGCCCTCCACCTTGGCTGCCTCCTCCTCTCTCCCACTAAGGCCGAATAAGGCCCATTGACTCCCCGGGGGGTTCCGGTAACCCCCCGGTACTCCGGTAAATGCCCGAACTCATCCGGAACCATTCCGATGTCCAAACATAGCCTTCCAATATATCGATCTTTATGTCTCGACCATTTCGAGACTCCTCGTCATGTCCGTGATCACATCTGGGACTTTGAACTACCTTTGGTACATCAAAACACATAAACTCATAATATCGATCATCATCGAACGTTAAGCGTGCGGACCCTACGGGTTCGAGAACTATGTAGACATGACCGAGACTCATCTCCGGTCAATAACCAATAGCGAAACCTGGATGCTCATATTGGTTCCTACATATTCTACGAAGATCTTTATCGGTCAAACCGCATAACAACATACATTGTTCCCTTTGTCATCGGTATGTTACTTGCCCGAGATTCGATCGCCGGTATCTCAATACCTAGTTCAATCTCGTTACTGGCAAGTCTCTTTACTCGTTCCGTAATGCAACATCTCGTAACTAACTCATTAGTCACTTTGCTTGCAAGGCTTATAGTGATGTGCATTATCGAGAGGGCCCAGAGATACCTCTCCAATACACGGAGTGACAAATCATAATCTCGATTTGTGCCAACTCAACAAACACCATCGAAGACACCTATAGAGCATCTTTATAGTCACCCAGTTACGTTGTGACGTTTGATAGCACACTAAGTGTTCCTCCGGTATTCGGGAGTTGCATAATCTCATAGTCATAGGAACATGTATAAGTTATGAACAAAGCAATAGCAACAAACTAAACGATCATCATGCTAAACTAACAGATGGGTCAAGTCAATCACATCATTCTCTAATGATGTGATCCCATTAATCAAATGACAACTCATGTTAATGGTTAGGAAACCTAACCATTTTTTATTAACGAGCTAGTCAAGTAGAGGCATACTAGTGACACTCAGTTTGTCTATGTATTCACAGATGTACTAAGTTTCCGGTTAATACAATTCTAGCATGAATAATAAACATTTATCATGATATAAGGAAATATAAATAACAATTTTATTATTGCCTCTAGGGCATATTTGCTTCACCTTAGTGGTGTCATGTGAACGTCGACTACATGACACTTCACCATATTTGGGCCTAAGGGAATGCATTGTGGAGTAGAAATTAGATGGTGGCTTGCTAGAGTGACAGAAGCTTAAACCCCAGTTTATGCGCTATTTTGTAAGGGACTGATTGGATCCAAACGTTTAATGCTATGGTTAGAATTTACTCTTAATACTTTTCTCGTAGTTGTGGATGCTTACGGGAGGGTTAATCATAAGTAGGAGGTTTGTTGAAGTAAGAACAACACCTAAGCACCGGTTCACCCACATATCAAATTATCAAAGTAGAGAACACTAATCAAACCAACATGATGAAAGTGACTAGATGAAATTCCCGTGTACCCTCAAGAAATTATCATAAGAGACCGTTTGTCCTGTCCTTTGCCTCAAAAGGATTGGGCTACCTTGCTGCACTTTTGTTACTACTACCGTTACTTGCTCATTACAAATTATCTTGCTATCAAACTACTCCGTTACTTACAATTTCAGCACTTGCAGACATTACCTTACTGGAAACTACTTGTCATTTCCTTCTGCTCCTCGTTGGGTTCGGCACTCTTACTTATCGAAAAGAGCTACAATTGTTCCCTATACTTGTGGGTCATCAAGGCTATTTTCTGGCGGCATTGTCGGGGAGTGAAGCGCCTTTGGTAAGTGGAATTTGGTAAGGAAACATTTATATAGTGTGCTGAAATTTATTGTCACTTATTACTATGGAAACAATCCTTTGAGGGGTTTGGTTGGGGTATCTTCACCTCGTCCAAAACCACAATTAGCAACCCCTCAACTGTCGGCATTCTGGGAATGGGGGTCCCCAGACTTGCCTGCCGGCGGCTCGAGGCGTAGCTCCACCAGCGGCCCTGTATGGCCCATCTTCACTAGCAAACACTCAAGACCCTCACGAGGGGCCAAGCCTCGCGAGGCGGACGACGCAAGACCTCCTCAGGGGCGGCCTCACCAGGCTGGCTCGTGAGGGGCGGAGAGATCAAGGCAAGGGACACCTCGCGAGGTTTGCGTGATGCAAGCCATGACGACTGGAGCCAGGCGGGCGCCAGGCGGGCGCTAGGGCGCGTAGTGTCCTCGTTTCCTCTTTGGTGCTAAAGGGGCAAGCGCAGGCGAGGAGTCCTGAGGCATCAGGCAAAGGTTTCCATATCGGTGCAATGAGACCAAGACCAGCAGGACAGAGGTCACCGTGGAGCCCAAGACGGCGTCACCACCAGAGCCTTTGGCAGGCGAAGACTACTTTTGTCAGGATAGCTCGTACTAGCTGCCCCCCTTCGAATTGGCCGTTGTGGGATCCCTTCCCACTCAATATTTGGGAAGAGGACCAGGGCCTATATATATAGGACTAGCCACCACCATAGCAAAGGGAGGCTGATCTAGAAGGAGAGAATCCTCAACCACACAAGCTCACCCAACAAAAGAATACCTCTCCTCAGGAGGCTGTTTTTCCCTTGTAACTGTTCATCCTCAGCCCAAGAGGCAATCCACCACACCACACTAGAGTAGGGTATTACACCACAACGGTGGCCCGAACCAGTATAAATCTTGTGTCTCGTGTTCTTTGGGTTCGTCGAGATAGCCCGTGAGATCGTGGAGTGTGCGAGCTAGAGAGGGGGAGAGATCTTTGTGCGCACCCCAGTGTTCGAACCTCAAGGATTTTGCCGAAACCCGAGATCCGACATTTGGTGCACCAGGTAGGGGTGCACCGAAGCCTTGCCCCCCCGACGGCCTCGCCTCTCCGACCGACTCTCATGGACGCCGCCCCTTCTCCAACTAGATCGACGGGTGCCCTTCGCAGCGCCGGGGGGCTCCGGGCCTTCACCCCCGCCTTACAGCGGGTGCAGTGGCCGCCCAAGTTCAAGCCGGAGATGCCGCCCTGTTACGATGGTGCAGCCGATCCGGCAGCCATCCTGCTGTCGTACGAGGAGGCTGTCCTGGAGGCCGGGGCAGCAATGAAGTCATGGCCAACTGGCTCCCAATGGCCCTCGCTGGCATGCCGCACGCCTGGCTCCTTCATCTTCTGGAATCTTCTATGGCCTCCTGGGGGAGCTGCGCGACCTCTTCATCACGTGCTTCGGAGGACCAGCACCCCCTGTCATCGCGGCTCTCCTTGGTGGCTCGCAGGCGCCTCCCTTGGATCATCACGTCAAGCCGTTCTTTCGCCAAATCAGCACCATCTCCATGCGGCAGGGGGCTCCCACTAAAAAAAAATACACTTCCGTGATGATACGTGTTTGTCACAGTAGGTCACGTTTTCTGTCATGCATGTACATCCATGACAAATTTATGACAGAATCAAGATAGTCATACCTGTGCTGTCGTAGAAGTGTTCCATGACATTGCCAAAATTATCATCACGGAAGTGTCCACTTCCATGACGATAAATCGCGCGTCACAGAAGTGCTTTCGTCAAGGGTTACCGACACGTGGCATCCACCGTAATGGAACACCGTTAAGCTATCGGGTCGGATTTTGGATCCGATAACCCGTTAACAGCCACGACCAATGCCGATTTTCCACGTGTAAAATTCTCATTGGCTGACGGATCCACGCGTCAGCTCCGTGTTGGCATAGGTGTCACTCATCCAACGGTCGAGATGATATGTTGACACGTGGACCGGCCCAAAAGTGGCCCACAAAGATTAAATGGGCCTGCCCAACCGAAGGCCCATAAGATTTAGCGGACCATAATGGGCCGGCCCAGCTAAAGGCCCACACGATTTTGCAGACCATAATGGGCCGGCCCAGCTAAAGGCCCACAAGATTTTGCGGACCACAATGGGCCGGCCCAGCTAAAGGCCCACAAGATTCTGCCGACCATAATGGGTTGGCCCAGCTAAAGGCCCAACATTCTCTGTCAAATCGGCCCATCAACGGCCTGTCCTAAACTTGTCATCAACATGGCCCATGGTCACTTCTGGCGTGTTAACAGTCCGCTAAGTAATTGGGCCGAATTACGGCCCGGTGTATTTCCGGCCTGTTAAAGGTCCGGCTTCATTTGGGCCCATTTACAGGCCATCAAAACTTTCGACCCATAAACGACCGTGAAAGATTTGGGTCATATTCGGCCATGTCTGACATTCGGCCTGTTAGAGGCCCACTATAGCTTTGGGCCACTTTCAGCCTGTTGTCATTTTCGGCCTGTTAACACCGGACGTAAACCATGGGCCATATGTGGCCCAACATCATATTGGGCCCATTAACGGCCCATATAAAAATGACGATAATCTAGCCCGACCGAAGTTCCGGCCTATTAAAGGCCCGTGTATTAGGTCGACACATTTACGACCCGTCCGAATTTCAGCCTGTTAAAGTCCAGTGGGTTATTTGGCACAATCAGGGCCCAATCCCACTTTCGGTCTATTAAAGGCCCATGTATTTTATGGGCTCGAGATATTTACACCTATAAACAGCCTATTTTTACTGAGGGCCCAAATTATGTTTAGGCCTATTAAAGGCCCACTATGGGCACATGCCTACCAGAAAAATATGAAAGCTTATGCTGATTTAGGCCCAGATATTTTTAGTGGGCTACATGCCAATTTTGGCCCGTAATCGTTTTTAGCCCGATTTGAATGGGCCTGACGAATGTTGGCATGTTGGGCTCCTACGAAGTTTTCAGCCGAATACATTACTAAGATAAACCTACACTATACAAAAATAGCATCGTAATTATTGTAGCCCGAGGCAGCATCATAAATGTTGTATGACAACAAAATAAATTCCAACCATACAACAAAAGGCCTGTTGGCATAAAGTTTACAGTCCTTCCAGATAAAAGCACCATTAGATGTATAGAAGCATAGGTCATTTGACCTGAGTGCTAATGTTTCAGGCTGTAGAATCTGATGGAGCAGCACGATCTCCACCTTTTTTCCGCCATTGCTCTTGAACAACGAAGCAAATGTCTGATAGTCTGGTTTCAAAACCATTCATATCTTGACGACATTTCTCAACCACTATTCTTGTTTCCGAAACAACGTCCATTAGGGATTGGACTTGTGTCTGGAGCATAGATATATCACTCTGTCTAGCAGGAAGATTTTGTTCAGTAGGCGATTTTGACAAGGTTACCCTGACAACCAACCCAGAATTACGCAGGAAGGTGCTTTTTGCACTGTTAGTGGAGAGATACTGACGCACTGCAGCAAGAGGTGACATTGTGCCTGTAGAATCCTCGTCACCTTCAGGTGGTTGTGGCTGTTCAATCATTTGTTCCATAGCTTCCTGAAAGTTTGAACTTGTAGATTAGTGTACCAGATAAGTTACTAATGAGACAAAAACAAACAAAGTAGGTTAAACATTTATACATAACTTATTTTGGTGAACTACTGTAATACATTAGCATGTATTGTAGTGCCAACTACGTAATAAAATCACTTTCGGAACATATGTCCATGTAGCATGCCTACTGTATTGTCTATTTCCTCACATTCGTTGACATCTAAGGATAAAGAGACATGGTTTAAAGTAGGATGAACATAGTATGACATCATTCATATCATGGGCAAACAGATATAAAACAAACAGGCTATTTTATCATTGTGTGCGCACATGAACATAACAACTAGATTACAGATCAAGACCAAAAAATATCCTCCATCTCTTTTAAACCATGTAAGGTGAAATGATACGTTAAGACAACTATGAATAAAAGTGAACAAAGTAACTGACATTGGCTGCAAACCAAGTAGTTAAATGAACACATCACAGTACCAATCAGTTCAAGGCAGGAGGAGTAAGGACTTACAACAGCGGCTTGAACTGGTGTGCTCATGCCCTTCATCTTGCTGGTGTGGCAATCCTTGAAGATTTGCACTGCATTCGGTTCAGGTTCTTTTTGGTCCGCACGGGATTTCCTCTGTATTTGGAACAAGTCAATATAGATACGATAATATGGCACAAAAAAAGAAGGAAGTAGCAGCTATTTACAAGAGCCTCGTAGTGTGCAATATAGCTATGAGATCCTGTGGTCTGTTGGAATTTCACTTTAGAACGGTTGGTTTTGTTCTTCAAACAGTTAGCCTAGAAGAAGATACAATTGTAAGGCACATACATAAATACAAGTTCAATATGTGGTCTGATCAAATACATATAGCTTACCTGATACTTTGGATCAGACCAGTGTTTAACAAGGGCTGTTCAGTCTTCATCTGTAATACTCCCTCCGTTCCTCAATATAGGGTGTATAGTTTTTGGCACGGAATTAAAGAATGCACGTGGAGGGAAAATTTCACAAGTTTAGGGCGAGATAACACTTGACTAATTGACATGAGAAAATAGAGGAGCATGCCTAATATCAAGAAATGTAATCAAATCCCTAAAAAAATTATCCAAACGAGTGGTGCAACGCAATGCACCTTATATTTCAGTTTTTTTCTCAAAAATCTATACACCTTATATCTAGGAACGGAGGGAGTATATTCCACTGGAGATGTTTGGGTGATTTCATTGTTAGCCTTGCGTTCAAAGTGAGATTTTCTAAGGTGCTACCGATACTGTCGTAGAGCAGATTGAAAAACATGAGTGCATGCTTGTCTAGTTGCATCATCTTTCGGATCCAACTTGAACCTCATCTGTTGAAAAAAGAATGTGAGTCTTGTTAGGAGGAAGCTAGAAAGTATGGGACAGAGCAAGATAATATTACTAATTGCGATGAATAACATTACTTATGGATAAACAGTAAAGGAAGGTGTTAAACTGGGTATTGTCTTTCTCATTCCTGTACTGGATCCACGTTGGGAGGATACGTGCATGACACCTAACGGCAACGGCTGCCTCTGATACTAACTTGGCTGACTCTGTAGCATCACGTGGCCTTTTTAAACCTGCCTCAAAATGGATCTCCATTCTTCCTCCTTTAGATTTTGTTAATCTGTCAAGCATTATCCCTGATGTCTGTTTCCGCCTGCGCCGTGGTGCTAGTTCAACAATGAACAGGAAAGTGTTAGTGTACATCAAACTGTGAGAGTACATATAAAGGAGCATGCAACTACAACTTGACTCGGTCAGGTACCGTCTTGGTGTTGATGCTCATGAGGTTCATCTGATCTTTCCAAGTCCTGTTGTGTCAGCAGTGCTTCGAAAGTAGTGTTAGGTGTGAAGGCAGCTTGTGAACTGGCCAGTTCCGGAGCAAACGAATGAGTAACTGGTTGAGATGCTGGTACAGTTGAAGCGGATGCTGCAGCTGGTGGAGCAGGTGATACTGTGTTTGTAGATTTAGCCGGTGGACTTGGACCTTCTACTGCACTATAAGTACCAGCAGAATCTCGACGGCAGAACCTTTTCCGTTTCACCCGACGAGTAACAGCACTCCCTACTATATTATTTTCCTTGCTCTTTTTTGACTTTGCCATGTCAAGCTGTACCCACAACACAAAAGAATAAAATCACTCTTCAGAACTCATTGATGCATGATACAGACAAGCAATACTTTGATGTAAGACAACCGTATGAGGATGGAATATGTAAGAAAAATAGGATGGCATGACATATTCACAGCTACGATGTGCAAACTAAGTAGAAGGATTTTCAAGAAAATAGAAGTAATGCAAGCTAGACACCATATGAAAGATGCAACCAATATTACTCTGCCAAGTTAAAAGTGTCTTGTCATAAGTGGCAATTCGAAAAATTAGAAGCAGCACAACATAGAAATCAATGCAAGATGCAACCACTATCAAACTGCCATGTTAAAAGTGTCCAATCATGAGTGACTGATGCGGGATACACAACAACAGTACTTTGATGTAAGAACATGGTATGATAGATAGATGCAGTCTATTCTAGACACAAAAAGCCATGTCATATGCACATGTATAACGTATAAACTCAGCAGGTGCAATTTAATCAAAATAGAAGAAATACAGGCTAGACAACATATGCAACATGAAACCAATTATCACACTGTCAACTTAGAGAAAGCACCTGCGATGGTGGAGTACGGGAGATGAACTCATCATGTAGACTTGGGACTTCAACTTCATTAGCAGTAGCAGTGACAAATCTAGAGAGTCTCTGTTTTCGTCGGTGCGGAGGACCACCAACACCCCCTAACTTACTCTTTTCCTTCCTATTTTCTGATATTGCCTTATGAAGTCAAAACCACAAGAAGATGAATAAAATTGGCTCTGCATAACTGGTTGATGCATGATACAGACGAACACTACTTTGATGTAAGGCAGCGCAGGATAGGAGGATGGAATATATACAAAAAGACAGCGTTTCATATTCACACGTACGATAGGAGGATGGAATATGTATGAAAAAACAGTAAGTGGAAGGCATTTCAACAAAATTAGAAGAAATGAAAGCTAGGCACCATATGAACATGCAACCAATATCACTCTATCAAGTAAAAAGTGTCTCGTCATAAGTGCAATTTCAAGAAATTAGAAGCAGCACAAGCTAGAAGACAATGCAAGATGCAACCTATATCACAGTCCCAAGTTAAATGTGTCTTATGGGTAAGTGATCGTTGCAGGTATAAGTTGTTAGCCACGCAGATGCAATTCAACATAATCAGAAGTAATACAAACTAGACATCATACAGAAAACGCAACCACGTATAACAGTTCCAAGTAAGAGCAAGCACCTGTGATGGTGGAGTAGGGGAGATGTGCTCATCATGTACACGTATGTTCTAGAAACAGGAACACGTGTCATATTCACAGGAATTATGTGTAAAGTAAGCAGATGCAATTCAAGTTAGAAGCAATACAAGCTAGACATCAAACGCAAGATGCAACCGCATATAATAGTGTCAAGTTAGAGCAAGCACCTGTGATGGTGGAGTAGGGGAGATGTGCTCATCATCTACACAGCTACATTGACTGTCCAGCCTTGTGTTGTCTTGCGAATCTTGTTGGGAGGATGGCGGAGTAGAATCTGTAGATACCCCCTGTTTGAGTTGCTCCGAAGGACCACCATCATCCACTGCCGGACTAATTTCCTTCAGCTGTAATGATTTTGCATTCTGAAGTCAAACCGATAAGAAAAAGGAATAAAATTCGCTCTTCAGAACTCATTCATGCATGATACTGATGAACACTACTCGGATGAAAGGCAAACACATGATGCGAGGATGGAATATGTATGAAAAACAGGATGGTGTGACATATTCACACCTATGATGTGGTAACTAAGCAGAAGGCATTTCAACAAATTAGAAGCACCGCAAGCTAGACACCATATGAAAGATGCAACCAATATCACTCTGCCAAGTTCAAACTGTATGGCGTTTCAACAAATTAGAAGCAATACATGCTAGAAATCATATGCAAGACACAACTAATATCATAGTGGCGACTTAAAGGTGCCTTATCATAAGATATAGTATGTACCAAAAACAGGAAAGCATGTCATATTCACATGTATCATGTGTAAGCTAAGCAGATGCAGTTTACACTAATTAGGAGCAATACGACCTAGACACCATATGCAACATGCAACCAGATATCACACTGCCAAGTTAGAGCAAGCACCTTGGATGGTGGAGTAGGGGAGCGGAGACTTGGACCTTGTAATGCACTATCAGTACAAGGAGAATCGGTACAGATGCTCCGTTTACGTTGCTGCAGAGGACCACCAACATCGCCTTCCTTACTATTTTCCTTCCTCTTTCTTGATTTTGCCTTGTCAAGTCAAACCCACAAGAAAAAGGAATAAAATTTTCTCTTCAGAACTCATTGATGCATGATACTGACGAACACTAGTTTCATGTAAGACGAACACTACATATCACACTGCCAAGTAAGAGCAAGCACCTGCGATGGTGGTGTGGGGGAATTGCGGTGATCAACTAGAGAGCTACGTTGACTATCTTCATTTAGCCTTGCTGTTTCTTGAGAATCATGTGGGGAGGATGACACTACACTCTTTAAACGAGTATGGCGTCTCACAGAAACCCACCCGGGTGACTGTCTCATCATAAGTGATTGACGAGGGATACAAAAGAGCATTAGTTTGATGTACGAACATGGTTAATAGACATATGTAGTATGTATCAAAAACAGGAAGGCATGTCATTATCAAAGGTATAATGTGTAAAGTAAGCAGATGCAATTTAACCAAATTGGAAGCAATACAAGCTAGACACCATATGCAACATGCAACCACATTTGACAGGCGAAGTTAAAGCAAGCACCTGGGATGGTTGTGTGTGGCAATTGAGATCATAAACTGCAGAGCTACGTTTACTGTCTCCAACTGCTGACACTGCACCCATTAGAGCGCTGGAACGCTTAGTGCTTATCTTCGAATTACACTGGAGCGACTTTTGTCTTTTCTTTTCTGCATTCATCAACACTGCTTCAGAGTCTGAAATACCCATGCATAAAAAAACAATAGTGTGAGTATGGGTGAAGTGTGTGCACAATTAGTACAGTGTAAAGGTAGCAGATAGCAGGTCGGTGAGAAATAAATGACGGGAGACATATGATAGCTCTACAACATGCATGGCACACTAAATTACTACAGGATTCTATGAAAATAATAGTCGACTGAAAGCAAGTAGGCCAGTCCATTTTTTCTGCACCGTCCGATGTACAAAGAACGGGCAGATCGCCTTCATCTACCTCCAGCGAGTCAGTGTTGACGATCTTCCTCGAAACACCAGCGACCACCGGCCCAGTATTCCTCCCCTGCCTACGCCCTCCCCTCAACCTCACTGCACCGCCGTGCTTGGCACCGCCCCCGGCCATCCATTCAAGCCCCGCCGACCTCCAGATCGGGCGCAAGCAGCTCCTGCGCCCCACACCCCTATGATAGACACCGATGCACCGCTTCCTCGGGGAACAGGCGGACTAGGTGCTCCGCGCGCCTAAGCGGGTGCTGCTTCTTTTAACTGCGGTTCGACTGACCTGAATTGAAATGTAGGCGGGCTACTGACCTCTAGCAAAGGTGAAATAGTAAAAGGGAGGAAACCTTGTGCATTTAGTATCACGAAGAAAATGCAGTAAGAAGCGCTAACTAGTTTCTTTCGTGGGATGAATACGGTGTGAGCGGAGACGTAAGATTTGCATGAATAAGGGAAGAGGAGTACCTCTTTCTGCTGGCAGTGCTGTGTCCTCCTTCTGTTTTTCCGACGATCTTCTTGTTGTTTGCCGGAAACCAGAAGTTGTGGAGGACGGTGCAGCCTTGGACGAACCCATGGCCAAGTTGTTGAGTGTGGTGCGGTGGCCGTCTGTCAGCGGCGGGGAAGCAGATCCGAGGCGGAGAATGACGACGTAGCGGGAACAACTCCAGTGCGGTGGACGGTTGCGACAGTGGAGCCGCAGCAGTGAGGTGCAGGACGGCGTGGTTGAAGTAGTTCTGGTACGGCGCACATCGGCGTCAGCGTCGTGGAGGCAGCTCTGCCTCAGCTTCAACTGCTAGTCCTTGAGGGCATTGCGGTTGCGGTTGCGTTGGATAACGACGTCGGGGTACCAGCTCCGGCGTGATGGAGGAGGGCGGCAGTGGATTGGCCGCTATGGGGTGGAGGACGGAGGAGGCTGGGGTTTCGCGGCTGGTGGAGAGGGCGTTTTTGTGCCCGCGGAGTATGAATGGGGAAACGGAGGGAGGCGAGAACTAAGGGGGAACAATGTTTCAGTTTGAGACGCGCTTGTTTGAAATTTGGGGAAAGTTACAAACTCCCCCCCCCCCATCTAAAATTTCGGACATATTGCGGGTTGGGGGTAGGACAGTCATGTCAGGTGTCCCAAATGTGTGCGGGATAGATTTCAGCCGAGTGCATGGGTAGGCGCCCATGGCATATGAATGCTTCTCTGGCGTCTTGGTGAACTTACAAACCTACCCCGGTTTAGACCTTTGGACATCGGGCCGATAGGCTACATGGGCTAGTGTCAGGACAGTAATTTCCTACCACCAAAACATTAGTCTTGCGCGGTTTCGGGTGACCAGAGGCCTATTTGGTGCTTCGTTCAGTATTTGGGAGCAAAAGCATTAACGTTTTCGGTTCTCTTGAATTGAACTTTCAGGATTTGTCAAACTTCACAAATCTTTACTCTTGAAAATCCTAAAGCTACTATTATTTTGGAATGGAGGGGGTACATTTGAATATACATTGTACACGAGTATATATTAAAAAATATGCAACTTACCTCAGTTCATGCATGGTTCCAGATATAATCTCCTTGGTTGCAAAAAAAAGTTAGATATGCGTATGAATATATATAGCATGTTCAAACTCACAACAAAGATTGATGCCCCCTTGTACATCTGATTTACAAATGCCATTATCTCGGGTTCAAATAGATGAATGCACTTCCTATGAATTCGAATCTTCGAAACCCCCTTTATGTTGAATTCGACATGTATTCTATTTCGTAGCTAGCAATTTGGAATGTATCAATGCAAGTGACAAATGTATAAAGTGCTTCACACTAACAACATGGAGTGCACTAATTAATGTTTATATATGAATTGCAAAAGCATCCATTGCCTGTATTTCAAACCGCTCTCACTCTATGGATCGATAATATGAAATAAACACATGCACATGCTAGAATTCAATTGCAGTTGAAGAAAGAGCCTACTCCTGGTACTGTATATTAGTGATAGGGGTGTGTACAAAGTACACGTGAATACCAGGCATTGTGCGTGTGTGTATACTATCGACGAACTAGCCCCCAAGCTTGTATAACATACTAAGGGCCTAGGATTACAAATCATATATAGTCAGCTAATCACCAGTGGGGATAGAGTCCTCCGCGACTCTGGTAGCTTCGTGTTGTACGCCGAGTCCTCCACATGGGTCTTCGTATAACAGGTCTCGGTCCAACCTATATGTGGCGCAGGATGGAACCGACCCATGAGTCTTCATGTTGACCCACCACAACTAGAAATGATGTTCCCACCACACCACACACGCAATCAACCACTAAGAAAATAAGCATATACAATAGTACAATGGTATCTAGCTCACGATACGTCTCCATATTTTGTTGATGACACTGACGGACTTTGCATTTGATGCATGCTCCGTATTTTGTTGACGACACTTACGGTCAATGTATTTGAAGCGAAAGCATGATATGGTTACACGCAATCAACCATTAATAAGCTCATCACGGTCACCACGTACATTTTGTCATGCTAACCAACATGTGGTTGGATGGTTAGAGGACAGTGGTTTCTCGAGCCCACCAAGGTCAAAGTCCCGGTGCTCGCATTTATCTTGTGTTAATTTCAGTATTTTCCAGCGACGTATGTTCAGTGGGAGGAGACGTTCCACTCGACTACAAGGCACCTATGGTGACTTCGTAAAATCTCAAGATCATATATGCTGGCCCACTCTCTTGAAGGTGCTCATAGGGGTAGGGTTCGCATGTGTGTGCTTATAGCGGTGAGTGCTTGCGCGTATATATGAGCCCTTGCGTCTGTACCGTGTTAAACAAATACATATCATGATTATACGATCACTGGCTCACCCGTACAACTTCGTATTTTGTTGATGACACAATCAATTGACCAGTCAAACATTCCATGTGGCGCAACTAGTGTTGCACCATCGGGGTGCGTAACCATGGGGCCCACCTGTCAGCCCATATATGAAAGAAAGAAATGGTAGTTTGAGTCTGTACTGTGTTAATAAAATAGGAGTACATTTTAGGGTGATCATACGGTCACTGGCTGTCACACCCTAGCTAGTCATGCATTAGAGTGTTGCATCATGTTTACTCTTTCATCAGAAACTTGAAATGGGGATGACAGAACCCCCAGTCCCCTCTGAAACCAACTAGGGTTACTAAAATAATTTTTCAATGAACCTGAAATGCCCTTCTAAAATGCCCATCATTTTTGCCTTGGTTCAGAACCTCTGCCAAAAGTGGTGCACATTTTCCTAGGCCATCCTAGGGTTTTTGATTTAAATCATAGTTATTTGAATTTGGGCATTTAAAATAATATAAAATATTTAAATGCTCAAATATCTCCAAACTAAAATGTTTCATGTTGGAAATAATCCAATTATGGACCAGGAGTAGTTTGGTGATTTTTGGAGTTGCCTAGGTATTTTATTTAATTCAACAAGTTGCAGATATATTAAATAAAAACAGAAAACAGAAAATAAATAAAGGGAGAAGCTTACCTGGGCTCCTCCCTGTGCGGCCCAGCCCAGCCGGCCCAGCACTGTGCTGGCCCGTGCCAGCCAGCTGCTTCCCCTCGCCAGAGCAGGCAGGGAGGTGAGCATGGCGCGCCCGAGCTCGCCACGCACCACCCAGCCTCTCTGCATCGCCCTGGTCGCCGTTGCGCCGCGTGGATCGTCTTCTGGTCGTCGCCCCGACCTCGCCGACACCCCATTCACTCTCCCCCGGCTCTCCCTCGCTCTCTCTCTCTCACGGCCGAAGCTCACCGTCGCCGCCGTTCGCCTTAGCCACTGCCTCCGACCACCCCTCGCTCCCCCGACAAGCTTAGAAGCTCCGCCTCGACTCCCTCTTCCTCCCCACCGCTCCACGGGTCCCCGGAAGCCCTGCATCGCCGCCACGTCGCCGTTCCCCTCTTCGGGCTCCGATCATCGTCGCCGTCAAATTCGTCGTCTCCGACGCGTCCCCGAGCCCGCTTCGACGCCCACTGCAACCGCGGTGAGCCCCCGGAGCGTTTTCCCCTTCTCCCCTGCTCTCTCCCGACCCCTAGGCCCTAGCCCCACCGCGGCCGAAAGCTTCACGCCGCCGGCGATGTCGCCGTCGTGGCCACGGTCGCCGTAGCGCCCAACCGAGCACACCATCGTGCTCCACATCTCACTAGGAGCACGTAGCACGCTCCAACACCCCCCCTAACGCCCTGCAACACTGTTCCCGTGCACGACCGAACCCCGGCCGCCGCAGCCGAGCTCGCCGCCGTCGACTCCGGCCACCCCGACCCCAACGGACTCCGCCAAGAGCCGCGGGTCGTCCTCAGCTTCACTCCGGTGGCCTCCGCGGTTCATTTGGTGGCCGAAACGACCAAAACCACTATCGCCGCCGCACTGATGGTCGCCGCCGGCCAGAACTCCGGCGAGCTGACGTGGCCTAGTTAATTAGCCACTAACCCACCACCTACTGACGCTGACAAGTGGGCCCCAGGGCTTAGTCAAAGCTAACCAGCCCGGGTCAACACGGGATTAGCCCCTGTGTCACTGACGTGTGGACCCCACACGTCAGGTTTGACCCGAGCCAGCTCTGTTGACCTGCTGATGCCACTGTGACGTCAGGCTGACGCAGTAAATGATATTTCTGGATTTAAATTAAATCAGGAAATTCTAGAATATTAATTAAACTTCAAAAATTCATAACTTTTATTCTGTAACTCCAAATTGGACAAATTATATATGAAAAATGATCAGAAAAATCCAATCTATCCATCTGTACTATTTTCATGCATGATCAAACAAGTTAAATTGATGTTTTAATCAGAACAAGGAAAAGCACTTTAAAGGGCCATATTTGAATTTGAAATTTGAATCTTTGATTCAAATTTGTTCAAACCCTTCTGGCTTTAGTTGCATTAGCCCAATACACTCATGTTGCCATGTTTCATGCATGCATCATATTGTTGCACATTGTTTGGTGATGCCTGTGTATCGTTATCCTTTGCGACAGGATCTGTCCCCGAGGAGTACCGTGACTACCCTAACGAAGAACCGTATCCGTGCAACGAACCATCAGGCAAGCAACCAACCATTTGATCATATCGATACAATCCCATGTTCTCGCTCCTGCTCTCTTTTACTGCATTAAGACAACGCGATTCAAACTGCTGTGTGCTACGGTAGTTGAACCCATTTCCTCTGCATGACCTATCATTGCCACAGTAACTAGATGAAACCCACTAGCATGTGTAGGAGTTGTTTGAGCCATATGTATGTGTTGTTCCTACCTTGCTATGCCTGCTATGCTTAGAGTCGTGTCAGGTCTGGTTCATCTAGGTGATGGGCTAGAGTGAAATGATTATGTCGGTAATGAGAGTGGTGTGGTGAACACGATTTGGTAAAGGTATCGATGAGAGGCCATGTAGGAGTACATGGTGGGTTGTTTCATTGAAGCCGACCTTAAGCACTGAGATCTGTATGTGTGATTTAAGAATCAGCTACTACCATGCATTGGGCCCGAAACCAATGGACCCTCTCGACTTCTTATTCACCCTAGTTCTCCGTCCAGGAGTTGCAAGTAGTTTCTGGTGTTTGTAGCCTACTAGAGGCCGTGGACAGCGCTGACCGTAGGGGTGGGCTGTGATGCGGTAGGTACGTGGCCGGGTGTACCGAATACCCGTTAGGTATCTCGGGAACCCTGTTCACATCGTTCGGGGCCGTATGGGAAACCTCGGCCGGACTCCCTGCGGATGGAACCTGAATAGGCGATAAACCTGGACTGGAGGCTTAGGTGATTAGGTAGGTCGTGGCCGACACCCACGTTGGGCTTCCGCTTGAAGGTTGCCGAGTACATGTCGTGTAAACGACGATAAGTGGTGAGAGCGTGTATGAAGAAGTACACCCCTGCAGGGTTAACATGATCTATTCGAATAGCCGCGTCCGCGGTAAAGGACTACTTGGTTGCCTATACAGTTCATAGACAAGTAAATGGAAACTATTAAAAGCCTCAAGATAAGTGTGAGTGCTGAGGATGGCTCTTCCGTAGGAAGACGGAGGTGGATCCTCGGTAGTGTATTGAAGTGGTGAATAGTGGACTCGTGTGCGCAAAACTATTTCAAATGGAGTATCGTAGGATAGTCTAGCCAAGAGTCAAAGCTGGCTTGCTGCAATAACTCCACCAACCCTTCTTGATACTATGCATGTATGTAGGATCTGATGTAAGTCTTGCTGAGTACCTTTGTACTCATGTTGCTATAATCTACATTTTTACAGAAGACGCTGCAACCCCTTCTGATGGGTTCTATGTAGACGTTGACATCAACGAGTAGGCTAAAGACCCAGGTGGTGACCCTGAGCTTGTGGAGGACCACATAGTATAGCCAGGCTTTCCAAGCCTCTTTTATTTTACTAGTTGTCTGTACTCAGACAAGTTACTTCCGCTGTTGGCTTGTATGATTGTATAACTTGTATGTTGGGTCGTGAGACCCGTAACTTTGTGTGTATATTATGTATGGCTCCCTGAGCCTTAAATAAAGTACTTGTGTCGTAGAGTCATGTTGTGATGCTTCGTTGTATTTGCACATATCGAGCATAATGTGTGTATGATTGAAATGCTTGGTATGTGTGGGATCTGACTATCTAGTTGTTTATCTTTAGTAGCCTCTCTTACCGGGAAATGTCTCCTAGTGTTACCGCTGAGCCATGGTAGCTTGCTACTACTCTGGAACACTTAGGCTGGCCGGCATGTGTCCTTCTTCGTTCCTGTGTCTGTCCCTTCGGGGAAATGTCACGCTTTGAGTACCGGAGTCCTGTTAGCCCGCTACAGCCCGGTTTACCGGAGTCCTGCTAGCCCAGTGCTACAGCCCGGACCCACTTGCTGATGACCGACACGTTCGAAGCTGGGTCATGGATGCCTGTCCCTGTAAGTCTGTGCCACTTTGGGTTTACGACTAGTCATGTCAGCCCGGGCTCTTTATCATATGGATGCTAGCGACACTATCATATACGTGAGCCAAAAGGCGCAAACGGTCCCGGGAAAAGGTAAGACGACACCCGTGGGGATACCGTGCGTGAGGCCGCAAAGTGATATGAGGTGTTACCAGCTAGATCGATGTGACATCGAGTCGGGGTCCTGACAGCATTGGCATCAGAGCCGGACTGCCTGTAGGTTCTCCAAGCCAAACTGGTCGATGTTGAGTCTAGAAATTCTTAGTTATATGTAGGGGAATTGTTTGTGGGTTGGAACGTAAGGCTCTTTTTACTCCTTATACCTTGTGACTTTCTGATCTGAGTCAGTCCATTCTTCCACCGGGGGTTAAGGAATTAGGATCTGTTCTCTCTATCAGGATCACGAGTTACTAATCAGTAGTACCTTATAAGTTTGATGGTTACCAGCCTAGTTCAGTTCTACTACCACATTATGTTGTTGGAATGGTTCCAGAACTTGATATGATGATGTTGAGTGTGTACGAAATCCTTTGTCAAATGTCTCAATATCCTTTTTGAGCATTTACAGCTGTTATGCTGCCGAAATTTTGCTAGAAATTCTAATGCCTTTGCATTATGATTATGCTTTCAGATGGCCACTCGCGACCTCAATCAAGTGGTTCGCCTAACTCGATGCCTAGATGTACCCGGCCATACTGCTAAGTTGGTCAGGGTAATGACTGAGGCTGGATACCGCTGGTATCCTGAGTACACGGTCGAAGAGCAATTCCGAGACTTCAATCAAAGCCAGTATCTCTGCACTGTCAGGATATTTCCATCTTATCCTGGATCTACCGAGCCTCTTCACTGCTCCTATGGACTCGGGGTTACTATCGAGATGGCTGTGCAGGATGCCGCCTGCTCTATGATGACCATTATGCGAGTCAGATCTGGTTTATTTCGGGACTCTGACTTCCGGTATATGCCAGGATCACTTCCGGGGGCACAAGGATATCTCCAAGCTATCTATGCTGACTCCACTCAGGAGGATTCACGGACTCGCACCACTGCTGAGATGCTCGAGGATAAGGACCGTGAAAATCGGGCCTTAAGGTTAGAGCTCTTCAATACCCGTGCCGACCACTGGGCCACTTTGACTCGGTTCGCACCGGCGGTGCAAGCTGGATATTCAGATATGCGCGATCTCTATCCTGTGAGATCTGCTCTGCCAGACGTGATGGTTTGGCGTGATGTAGGAGGCATCACCCCACCTCGCGGTCCCCGCAGGCCACCGTTTGTTGGTCCAAGGCCTCATCCTAGCCCCTATGGTCCACAAGCTCCGCGAGATCGTCTGTTTCCGGATGAACATGTTGAGCTTCCAGGCTATGGAGGTGACTTTTATGAGGACTACTACGGATCGGTCTGAGTTAGGGGTAGCATCACTAGTTCGCACTAGCTGTGTCATCTATCGTCCCGCGTGACTCGTGGGTTATGACCTAGTTTGTACTCTTTCCGGAGATGTAGAAAAATAATGTATAGGAGCTTGGAATGCCTCCGATGAGATGTAATCCTCTTTTCACCGTATTAGTACCTTGCTTGGCTTGTACTAAACCCTGTATGGTGTGTATGACGATGGAATAAAGAAGCAGTTTCTGTATCTACCATGTCATACGGATGATCATCTTGCATTCCGAGTTATTTCTTACATTATGTATCCCATGTCGGAATTTCATCATTCTGACTAAATCATTGTCTTGTCTACCTAGGATGGTCAACACACGCGCTAATCCTGCTTCCCAAGAGCAGGCCGAAGGCAGTGAAGCCAGGAATGAAAATCTGCCTCATCCTCCTTCACTAGCCGAGGTGATGATGGAAGCTGAAAGAAACAAGCGGGAGACAAACCGTTTGTTGGAGCGTATAGAACAGAATACAGCACCCCATCAGAGGACTAACGTGGTGTCACTCAGTGATTTTATCAAATTGCATCCACCCACGTTCCACCACTCCGCCGAACCTCTCGACGCTGATGACTGGCTTCGCAGTATCTCTCACAAACTGCGTTCTGCGCTGGTAGCTGAGGCTGACAAGGTCACCTTTGCTGCATATCATCTTGAAGGCCCCGCCAGTCTATGGTGGGAGAATTATGGAGCTATGCGCCCAGCGGGCCATGTCACAACTTGGGCTGAATTCAGCGAGGCTTTCCGTGAACATCACATTCCGGCGGGTCTCATGGACCGTAAGCGTGAAGAATTTTGCAATTTCACCCAAGGCCGACTTTCTGTGGATGTCTATAGCAGGGAGTTTGGTAATCTTGCACGATATGCAACCGAGGAAGTTTCTACTGACGCCAAGAAGCAAGCAAGGTTCCGCAAGGGCCTTAGTCCTGAGCTTCGCCGCGACCTCCGTCTGCATGAGTGCACATCCTTTTCGAAACTTGTCAACAAAGCCATCAGTGCTGAAACTGGTCAGACTGACTATGACGCAACACGCAAGCATGGACGTGACACGGGTTCCTCATCCGGTGCTGGTCCTCAGAAGCGCCGCGTGTGGGTACCCAATACCGCCCTGCCACCCAGGTTCACACCGAGGCCATCTTTCCAGGCGCCTCGCCCCGTTCAACAGTCTGCTCCAGCCAAGCCCTATGGGGGTCCAACCAATAATGCTCCTCCACGTACCAGTTCTGTGACTTGTTTCAAGTGTGGGGAATCTGGTCACTATATGCGTGAGTGTCCCCAGACCAACCCCAATCAATCTGTTAAAGCTGTTGGCCGTGGCAAGCCGACAGGAAAGGTGTTTCATGCTAAACCGGTCACCGCTCCACGTGGCCATGTCAACTGTGTCTCTGCCGAAGAAGCTCAAGAGGATCCCAACGTCGTTCTCGGTACGCTTCTTGTTAATTGCCACCCGGCATCTGTTCTTTTCGATACAGGAGCCTCTCATTCTTTTATATCCGAAAATTATGCTCGTTTGCATAACGTTGCATTCTGTGACTTGCCATCCACTATGGAAATCTCTACCCCTGGGTCTAGATGGCAGACCTCTAGGGTAAGTTATGGAAATGAGATCCAAGTCGACAGACTTGTTTTCCTTGCATCTCTGATAGCCCTTAAATCTTCAGATATTAATATCATTCTGGGTATGGACTGGATGTCAGCTCATCATGCCCAAATTGATTGCTTCTCCAGGACTGTTCAACTCACCCATCCTTCGGGGAAGATAGTCAATGTCTTGACCCGAATAGCTAAGCGACAATTATATTCTCTTAACGCCAGCCCTTTGCCAGACCTTGAGGACGTTCCGGTAGTCCGTGACTTCCCGGATGTCTTTCCAGAGGAATTGCCAGGTGTCCCACCTGACAGGGATGTTGAGTTTGTAATAGACCTGATCCCCGGAACCGTTCCGATTGCTAGAAGACCTTATAAGATGGCACCACTAGAATTAGCCGAGCTTAAGAAACAACTTGATGAATCCTTGAAAAAGGGTTTCATCCGCCCTAGTTCATCTCCGTGGGCTTGCCCCGTCCTATTCGTCAAGAAGAAAGATGGTACGGACCGGATGGTTGTAGATTACCGACCTGTCAATTTGGTCACAATCAAAAACAAATATCCACTTCCCAGGATCAACGACCTGTATGATCAGCTCGCTGGATCCTCAGTCTTCTCCAAGATGGATTTGAGGTTGGGCTACCATCAAATCAAAATCAGAAACGGGGACATTCCTAAAACGGCCTTTGTTACTCGTTATGGCCAATACGAGTACACCGTCATGTTCTTCGGTTTAACCAACGCTCCAGCCACCTTTTCTCGGTTAATGAACTCAATCTTCATGGAGTATTTGGATAAATTCGTCGTAGTTTATCTCGATGATATACTCATCTACTCCAAGAACGAGGAAGAACATGCCGAACATCTAAGGCTAGTGTTGAAGAAACTTCGAGAGCATCGCCTTTATGCCAAATTCTCTAAATGTGAATTCTGGTTGTCAGAAGTGACCTATCTGGGTCATGTAATATCTGGTAAAGGTATTGCGGTTAACCCTGAGCGAGTTCAAGCCGTCCTTGATTGGACTCCACCCGAATCAGTCAAGCAAGTTCGGAGTTTTCTGGGCTTAGCGAGCTATTGTCGTCGCTTTGTCGAGAACTTCTCCAAAGTTGCTAAACCTCTAACCGAACTCCTCAAGAAAGATAAGAAGTTCGAATGGACTCCACAATGTGAGCACAGCTTTCAGGAACTGAAAAGACGCCTGACTTCTGCTCCCGTGCTGGTACCGCTAGACTTCTCCAAGGACTTTGTTATCTACTGCGACGCCTCGCGACAAGGACTAGGTTGCATTCTTATGCAAGATCGACACGTAATTGCTTATGCTTCACGGCAATTGCACCCACATGAGGAGAATTATCCTACTCATGATTTAGAACTTGCAGCCGTAGTCTATGCACTTAAGACCTGGCGACATTACCTCCTCGGTAATCGTTGCGAAATATTCACTGATCACCAAAGCCTGAAGTACATCTTCACCCAACCGGATTTGAATCTCAGGCAAAGACGTTGGGTTGAATTGATCACAGACTTCGACTTAGGAATAACCTACACCCCAGGGAAAGCCAACGTCATGGCTGATGCGCTAAGTCATAAATCTTATTGTAACAACCTGATGTTACAACAAAGTCAACCGCTTCTCCATGAGGAATTTCGGAAACTTAACCTTCACATTGTACCTCAAGGTTTTCTCTCCACCTTGGTGGCAAAACCTACCCTTACGGATCAAATTATCAAAGCACAGAAGGTAGATCCGGGAATTTCCCGCATCAAGAGGAACATTCAAAAAGGAATTGCGAATTGTTTCTCCATTAATGATCAAGGAGTCGTATACTTCGGGAATCGACTAGTGGTTCCCAAGGTGCGCAACCTAAGGCGATTAATCCTTAAGGAAGCTCATGAATCTCCTCTCACCATTCATCCTGGTAGTACTAAGATGTATCAGGACCTACGCCAGAGGTTCTGGTGGACTAGGATGAAGAGAGAAATCGCTCAGTATATTGCTAATTGCGACGTCTGTCGTCGTGTAAAAGCAGAGCATCAACGGCCTGCTGGCACCCTTCAACCCTTAGCTATTCCTGAATGGAAATGGGATAAAATTAGTATGGATTTTATTACCGGTTTTCCCAGGACCAAGAGAGGGAATAATGCTATTTTCGTCGTTGTCGATCGTCTTTCCAAAGTAGCTCATTTCTTACCTGTTCGTGAGAGTATAACCGCTAGTCAGCTGGCAGACTTATACATCTCCCGAATAGTATCCCTCCATGGTGTTCCTTTGGAAATCAATTCGGATCGAGGAAGTCTTTTCACCTCTCGATTTTGGGAAAGTTTCCAAAATGCTATGGGAACCCGTCTCTCCTTTAGCACCGCTTTCCACCCTCAGTCAAGTGGTCAAGTGGAACGCGTCAACCAAATTCTAGAAGACATGCTTCGAGCCTCCGTTATCTCTTTCGGAATGGACTGGGAGAAGTGCCTTCCATTTGCCGAATTCGCTTACAACAATAGCTATCAATCTAGCTTGGGTAAAGCCCCTTTTGAAGTTCTCTATGGACGGCGATGTCGAACACCCCTTAACTGGACAGAAACCGGGGAAAGACAATTCTTTGGCCCGGATATGATTCAGGAAGCAGAAGAACAAGTTCGTATCGTTCGTGAAAAGTTGAAAACAGCCCAATCTCGTCAAAAGAGTCAATATGACCGGAAACATAAGGCTATGACTTTCGAGGTTGACGAGAAGGCTTATCTTCGGGTCACCCCTCTGAAGGGAACCCATCGTTTCGGTATCAAAGGCAAATTGGCTCCTTGTTACATCGGACCTTTTCGCATTCTTGCCAAGCGAGGAGAAGTTGCCTACCAATTGGAACTACCTCCGCACCTCTCCAGAGTTCACGATGTCTTCCACGTCTCTCAACTCAGGCGTTGCTTCTCGGATCCTATCCGTGAAGTGGACCACGAAACGCTTGATCTCCAAGATGATCTTACATATCGAGAGTACCCCATTCGTATCCTCGATCAAGCCGAACGTACCACGTGACGTCATAATATCAAGTTTCTCAAGGTTCAATGGTCGCATCATTCTGAAGATGAAGCAACTTGGGAAAGGGAGGATCGTCTTCGATTTGAATATCCCGCCTTCTTCTCGGAGGAACCCAAATCTCGGGACGAGATTCTTTTGAGTGGGGGTGAGTTGTCACACCCTAGCTAGTCATGCATTAGAGTGTTGCATCATGTTTACTCATTCATCAGAAACTTGAAATGGGGATGACAGAACCCCCAGTCCCCTCTGAAACCAACTAGGGTTACTAAAATAATTTTTCAATGAACCTGAAATGCCCTTCTAAAATGCCCATCATTTTTGCCTTGGTTCAGAACCTCTGCCAAAAGTGGTGCACATTTTCCTAGGCCATCCTAGGGTTTTTGAATTAAATCATAGTTATTTGAATTTGGGCATTTAAAATAATATAAAATATTTAAATGCTCAAATATCTCCAAACTAAAATGTTTCATGTTGGAAATAATCCAACTATGGACCAGGAGTAGTTTGGTGATTTTTGGAGTTTCCTAGGTATTTTATTTAATTCAACAAGTTGCAGATATATTAAATAAAAACAGAAAACAGAAAATAAATAAAGGGAGAAGCTTACCTGGGCTCCTCCCTGTGCGGCCCAGCCCAGCCGGCCCAGCACTGTGCTGGCCCGTGCCAGCCAGCTGCTTCCCCTCGCCAGAGCAGGCAGGGAGGTGAGCATGGCGCGCCCGAGCTCGCCACGCACCACCCAGCCTCTCTGCATCGCCCTGGTCGCCGTTGCGCCGCGTGGATCGTCTTCTGGTCGTCGCCCCGACCTCGCCGACACCCCATTCACTCTCCCCCGGCTCTCCCTCGCTCTCTCTCTCTCACGGCCGAAGCTCACCGTCGTCGCCGTTCGCCTTAGCCACTGCCTCCGACCACCCCTCGCTCCCCCGACAAGCTCAGAAGCTCCGCCTCGACTCCCTCTTCCTCCCCACCGCTCCACGGGTCCCCGGAAGCCCTGCATCGCCGCCACGTCGCCGTTCCCCTCTTCGGGCTCCGATCATCGTCGCCGTCAAATTCGTCGTCTCCGACGCGTCCCCGAGCCCGCTTCGACGCCCACTGCAACCGCGGTGAGCCCCCGGAGCGTTTTCCCCTTCTCCCCTGCTCTCTCCCGACCCCTAGGCCCTAGCCCCACCGCGGCCGAAAGCTTCACGCCGCCGGCGATGTCGCCGTCGTGGCCACGGTCGCCGTAGCGCCCAACCGAGCACACCATCGTGCTCCACATCTCACTAGGAGCACGTAGCACGCTCCAACACCCCCCCTAACGCCCTGCAACACCGTTCCCGTGCACGACCGAACCCCGGCCGCCGCAGCCGAGCTCGCCGTCGTCGACTCCGGCCACCCCGACCCCAACGGACTCCGCCAAGAGCCGCGGGTCGTCCCCAGCTTCACTCCGGTGGCCTCCGCGGTTCATTTGGTGGCCGAAACGACCAAAACCACTATCGCCGCCGCACTGATGGTCGCCGCCGGCCAGAACTCCGGCGAGCTGACGTGGCCTAGTTAATTAGCCACTAACCCACCACCTACTGACGCTGACAAGTGGGCCCCAGGGCTTAGTCAAAGCTAACCAGCCCGGGTCAACACGGGATTAGCCCCTGTGTCACTGACGTGTGGACCCCACACGTCAGGTTTGACCCGAGCCAGCTCTGTTGACCTGCTGACGCCACTGTGACGTTAGGCTGACGCAGTAAATGATATTTCTGGATTTAAATTAAATCAGGAAATTCCAGAATATTAATTAAACTTCAAAAATTCATAACTTTTATTCTGTAACTCCAAATTGGACAAATTATATATGAAAAATGATCAGAAAAATCCAATCTATCCATCTGTACTATTTTCATGCATGATCAAACAAGTTAAATTGATGTTTTAATCAGAACAAGGAAAAGCACTTTAAAGGGCCATATTTGAATTTGAAATTTGAATCTTTGATTCAAATTTGTTCAAACCCTTCTGGCTTTAGTTGCATTAGCCCAATACACTCATGTTGCCATGTTTCATGCATGCATCATATTGTTGCACATTGTTTGGTGATGCCTGTGTATCGTTATCCTTTGCGACAGGATCTGTCCCCGAGGAGTACCGTGACTACCCTAACGAAGAACCGTATCCGTGCAACGAACCATCAGGCAAGCAACCAACCATTTGATCATATCGATACAATCCCATGTTCTCGCTCCTGCTCTCTTTTACTGCATTAAGACAACGCGATTCAAACTGCTGTGTGCTGCGGTAGTTGAACCCATTTCCTCTGCATGACCTGTCATTGCCACAGTAACTAGATGAAACCCACTAGCATGTGTAGGAGTTGGTTGAGCCATATGTATGTGTTGTTCCTACCTTGCTATGCCTGCTATGCTTAGAGTCGTGTCAGGTCTGGTTCATCTGGGTGATGGGCTAGAGTGAAATGATTATGTCGGTAATGAGAGTGGTGTGGTGAACACGATTTGGTAAAGGTATCGATGAGAGGCCATGTAGGAGTACATGGTGGGTTGTTTCATTGAAGCCGACCTTAAGCACTGAGATCTGTATGTGTGATTTAAGAATCAGCTACTACCATGCATTGGGCCCGAAACCAATGGACCCTCTCGACTTCTTATTCACCCTAGTTCTCCGTCCAGGAGTTGCAAGTAGTTTCTGGTGTTTGTAGCCTACTGGAGGCCGTGGACAGCGCTGACCGTAGGGGTGGGCTATGATGCGGTAGGTACGTGGCCGGGTGTACCGAATACCCGTTAGGTATCTCGGGAACCCTGTTCACATCGTTCGGGGCCGTATGGGAAACCTCGGCCGGACTCCCTGCGGATGGAACCTGAATAGGCGATAAACCTGGACTGGAGACTTAGGTGATTAGGTAGGTCGTGGCCGACACCCACGTTGGGCTTCCGCTTGAAGGTTGCCGAGTACATGTCGTGTAAACGACGGTAAGTGGTGAGAGCGTGTATGAAGAAGTACCCCCTGCAGGGTTAACATGATCTATTCGAATAGCCGCGTCCGCGGTAAAGGACTACTTGGTTGCCTATACAGTTCATAGACAAGTAAATGGAAACTATTAAAAGCTTCAAGATAAGTGTGAGTGCCGAGGATGGCTCTTTCGTAGGAAGACGGAGGTGGATCCTCGGTAGTGTATTGAAGTGGTGAGTAGTGGACTCGTGTGCGCAAAACTGTTTCAAATGGAGTATCGTAGGATAGTCTAGCCAAGAGTCAAAGCTGGCTTGCTGCAATAACTCCACCAACCCTTCTTGATACTATGCATGTATGTAGGATCTGATGTAAGTCTTGCTGAGTACCTTTGTACTCATGTTGCTATAATCTACATTTTACAGAAGACGCTGCAACCCCTTCTAATGGATTCTATGTAGACGTTGACATCAACGAGTAGGCTAAAGACCCAGGTGGTGACCCTGAGCTTGTGATGGACCACGTAGTATAGTTAGGCTTCCAAGCCTCTTTTATTTTACTAGTTGTCTGTACCCAGACAAAGTACTTCCGCTGTTGGCTTGTATGACTGTATGACTTGTATGTTGGGTCGTGAGACCCGTACCTTTGTGTGTATGATATGTATGGCTCCCTGAGCCTTAAATAAAGTACTTGTGTCGTAGAGTCATGTTGTGATGCTTCGTTGTATTTGCACATATCGAGCATATTGTGTGTATGATTGAAATGCTTGGTATGTGTGGGATCTGACTATCTAGTTGTTTATCTTTAGTAGCCTCTCTTACCGGGAAATGTCTCCTAGTGTTACCGCTGAGCCATGGTAGCTTGCTACTGCTCTGGAACACTTAGGCTGGCCGGTATGTGTCCTTCTTCGTTCCTGTGTCTGTCCCTTCGGGGAAATGTCACGCTTTGAGTACCGGAGTCCTGTTAGCCCGCTACAGCTCGGTTTACCGGAGTCCTGCTAGCCCAGTGCTACAGCCCGGACCCACTTGCTGATGACCGACACGTTCGAAGCTGGGTCATGGATGCCTGTCCCTGTAAGTCTGTGCCACTTTGGGTTTACGACTAGTCATGTCAGCCCGGGCTCTTTATCATATGGATGCTAGCGACACTATCATATACGTGAGCCAAAAGGCGCAAACGGTCCCGGGAAAAGGTAAGACGACACCCGTGGGGATACCGTGCGTGAGGCCGCAAAGTGATATGAGGTGTTACCAGCTAGATCGATGTGACATCGAGTCGGGGTCCTGACACTGGCTCACCATACATCACCGTAATTTATTGATAACACGATCAATTGACCAGTCAAACGGTCCACATTCAGCAGCGCACATTACCATAGGGCCCACCCGTCAGCGCGTATATGAAGGACAGAAATGGTAATAAATTAGTGGTTGGTGGGTATTCGAAGTCGTGAGACCTCTAGTTGGCAGTCACCGGCGGTTGGGGGGGCGTTCATTGGGCGGTGGGGTGG